>NW_028187166.1:1690681-1692431 GCF_003343005.1 Rhea americana | reverse complement strand
CCCCGCGCCGCGGAGCAGCCCGCCCCACGGCCCCGCTCCAGCAAGGGAAACGAAGCAAAGCAGACCGGGCCCGGGAGCCGGTATTATCTGGGTACGAAGGAACGCTATGTCTCTTCGTACGGGTCTAGGATTTCTGCCTTTTAACAGCTAACCTTGACTCAGCCAATATCCACAACGTGCAGCCCGGGCCAAAACAGTCTGTGCCTTAAAGTACCACGACAGCTGTTTTTCTTGCTAAAATACGACATTAAATTTTTTTSGACAGCTGGACGCTTCCTTGATGAAAGCGGAATAAGGGGCAAGGCAAGGCGAGGGGGGCCGCCGCTCGCCCGCCGTCCGCCCCCCTCCCCGGTTCCTCCCGGCAGGGGCGACGCCGCGGCCCTGGCGCCCGCTTTCGCTGACGGTTCGCCGAGCGGGCGTCGGAAGGGGGCTGCACCTCGGACACCTCTGTGTGGCTTTTTTTTTTTTTTTTAAGGAGATGCTATTTTGACGGCAGCTCCTGGCTTTTGGGGAGCTCCCCGCGCTCAGGTGTCTAAAAAGCTTTTTTTTTTTTTCCCTCACCCCCCGCCCCAGTGCTGCTCTCCTTGCGTTTCCCGGGAAAATTCCCACTGCCGTGGAAGGGAGCGGAGCTGGGCCGCCGGGAGCCGGGCCGCCGCGATCCCGGGCGGAGGGGCGATCCGCAGGGATGTAAAGCCCCTCCGGCGCCGGCCGCAGCTCTCCCGCGCGCCGGGCCCGTAGCCGGCGCTGGGCTTCCCGCGGCCGCTGGCGGCTCCGGCGCGCCTCAGCCCAGCTCCCCCCTCGCCCGGCAGCCGCTTTGGAGTTTGCCGCTTAGGGAAAAACAACCCGCGCTTCGGCCTTCCCTCCCCTTCTCTTTCGCGTAGCTTTTGCCTGTCTTAAAGACCAGCTTGAGTTTTTAAATGGGAGACAGAAGAATTTTGCAGCGGGGTCGGGGGGGGGAGCCGCACCAGGCCCAGGTTTTCCTTGCCCAGAGCCTCCCCAGCTTGTTTATTTTGCCTGGGGCCTGATATTTCATGGGTCRAAAAACTGCGAGTGACGGAGCGGTGCCCCACGGCCGTGGAGGAGAGAGGTGATATTGGCTGGGGGGGGGTCCCGCCACCACCGCCCCTGTCCCCGCGGCCACCGGGCCTCCTTCGCCATCCCAGTCATTATTTTGTTAACAATTTTCCTTAAGGCCCTTATTTACGCCGAGCGTTTGGGGTCGCCAAGCCGCTGGCGCTCGCACGGCCCCGGGAGGCGACGCTCCCGCGCCCAAGCGGAGCTCCCCGCGCCTGCGGCTGGCCCGGCCCGGCCCGGCACGGGACCCACGTGCCGCCCCTCACCCGGACGGCGCCCATGTGTTTGGAATTAGCGCGGCGGTCGCAGGGGGAGAAGGCAGCTGGGTTTCTCCCGAGCCTTTCAGTGCTTAATCTCCGAAGAATGCAGGACGTCTGTCTGGCCGGCCGGGCCAAGATCAACGCCGCGGCACGGGGAGGCCAACACAAACGTTCATGTTTTGTGTCACCGCGATTTCATTAGATGTTTTTTATGTAATTGCATAAGCCCAACTACCGTGATGGAAACGGCGCGGCGAGCGGAGCGAGCCGGCTCGTGAAACCTCGCCGCGGAGGCGACGCTGGCCCCCTCCGGCGCGCCGGCCACCCGTCCGCGGGAGGAAGCGAAGCGGCCGCGGGAGGAGGCGGGGAGAGCGCGGCCGGCCGGCCGGCGTCTCGGCGGGCCGGGGCGGGCCGGG
>NW_028187166.1:1669447-1689836 GCF_003343005.1 Rhea americana | reverse complement strand
TTGTCCAGACATAATTAATGTAAACCAAATGCTTAGTGCACAGCTGCTGGCATCCTGAAACCATTGTGTGTGTGGTCTTTCCTTTAGCCTGGACGGAGATGGAGCAAAACTCTGAACACTATCCCAGACCTGCTTGGGTAGAGCGCAGCATCTATTGCACAAGAGGCACCTTGAGTTCCTGCATTCCCCTCGTGGGATGAGGTTATGTGATGGCTGATTGAACTGGTTTAAATAAAATTGTGGAACTGCCCAAAAAACTTCATTTCCAAATCCAGCCAAACCCAAACTAAACTTTTSTTGCTGGTTGGAGGAAATTTGCTCAACTGAAACCCTAAACGTCTGTCTGGTTTTCATGGCTGCCTCTGCATTTCTTGGTTCCACCGGGAGCTGGATGCTAATGTACCAAAGCTACTGTGGGGAAGGATTTCCTCATGCTGGTTCTGGCACCTCTGGACCCGTGGAGCAATGAGATCTTGTGATTTGTTTTTTTCCAGCCAAAGGGCCAATTTTTGACCTCTGCTCTCACTCTGGAGTTCCAGTGGATCTGTAGGACATGAGGTGTGAAGGAAAGAAGCAGTATCTGGCCCTACCTGGGTCCCAAGGGTTCAAGTAGTTGCTGAAACTCCTGGATCCAAAGAGCCTCTGACTATGGAGGTCCCAGYGGTCCCTTAACCACTTGGACCAGTGACCCTTGACCGCCCTTGACCAGTGTCAAGGCTGACAAGCTTGGCCAACTTCTGTGGCCTCACGCTTTGCTGGCAGCGCTGCCCCAAAATTTGTTGAGAAAAGTGTGAAATAATAAGGGATGCCAGGCTCTCACCAGAGGCCCTGGCAAAGTCTGGCTTCTGCCCGCTTTTGCCCGATTGAACAGGTCAAACTGGTGGGGCTGAGCATCACAGGCTTGGATTGAACCGGTGGGGCTGAGCATTGCAGGCTTGTCTACTTGCCCAAGGCCATGCGGTGAGTCAGTGGCTGAGCATTTTGCAAGCGTTTTAGCTAAATGGGAAGCATCTGACTGCCCTGCTATGGAAGTGCTTTGGATTCCAGGGCGATTAAGATGCAGCAGATGCCTCAGCAAGAAGGTGGGCTGGGGGTTATTTTTATGAGGGTGAGAGCTGTGTTGTGCAACCTCTCTGGGTTCTGGAGGCAGGGGAGCAGATCACAAGTAATTGCTCCCAAGCATTTTCTCAAAAAGTCTCTCCCCATTGTGACTGGGAGCTGGAGGAGAGACCTGAGGGGATCTGACACCTCTGGAAAGCCTCCTGATGACCCAAAGGCTTGAGGGTCATCAGGGTTGGGTGAAGCCACAAGGGAAAGGTGGGAGCTGGGACAGCACTGAGCCTAGAGCTGATCAGGAAACCTGTATCCCATGGAGCATTTCCATTTTGGAGCAACCTTTACAATTTACATTTCCCTTCCTCGACGAAGGCTATCAATCTGGAAATGCTGCGGCTGAGAGGTCCCCTTTCCCCCTATGGCTGGACGGAGCCATCGGCGATTTGCCCCGCTGAAGGGAGACAGCCGGGAGAGGACGAGCTTGGCCGAGCGGGCGCAGGGGGCCCAGGGACAGTTAAGGTACCCCTGCAGCAGGCCGGCCAGATCGAAACCGAATCAAGAAAGTTCAAGTGTTTGGTATTCAACCAAAATAAAAAAGAAACCTTAGAGAGCACATGTGTGTGTGCATGCAGAATATCTTAGCTAAAAAGACCCAAATTTCTATGGAAGAAGGTTTTCCATGGAAAACTTTCAACCAGCCCTTGATGGGCCATGCTATCGGGAGAGGGCAAAGTACCCTGGTAGTGCAATTTCTGTTTTCAGCTCTCGGTCAGATGATGTTCACTGGGGAGGGGGAAGAGCACTGAATCTGCAAGAAATGGATCCCTCCCCTCCGTCCCCCCTTCCGTCGAGCCTCGCGCCGAACTGCAGCGGCTCGCAGCCGGCGCGGGCGKCTCTGGAGCTCTGCGGCTGGTCAGCACCAGAAAAATGATTGTCTCYGCAGACTGCCCCAGAGCTCCCGAGCGATGACAATTTTAAATGAGTGAGAGGTTGAAAAATAGTGAGTGAGATTTTTAAAAGGTCACCTTGGCCAAGGAGGCAAAAATTCTTCCTCGTGTGAGTGAGATGCTTTAGGAACTGCCTTAAAATTAATCCAAAACATGAGCCCAGCTCCAAATGAGTGGGACTTGGCAAGACGGCTGGATGCATTATCTTTAAATATAGGCAGGCATCCCGGAGGGGTTCTGGTGGTTTTCTTGGTCATTTCTTACTCCTCCATCTCCCCCTCCACCGCCCCCCTGCCTTGCATAATTCTGTCTATTTTAATGCTTGTGTCCACATTTTGGACAGTCATTTGTTCATTCCTGTAAAGTCTCCCAAAATCAGGCAAGGGTTGCAACACTGCAAGAGTTTTGTGTTGGGATATTTTGCTTGCAATGGGACTTCTCTTTGAGAAGGCACTGCCCAGAGGGCTGTCGCCCTGCTGCGAGATGGTTGCAGAAGCTCAGCTGAGAGCTGTGGTGGGTCAGAGCCGCAGGAGGGTTGTAAAGACACAAATGCCTTTGGCCCTGGCCACCAAAGCCAGGAGGCTCAGGACCAGCTCAGCAGCCAGGCTTTGAAGAGAGCTATTGGACATGTCTGGACGTACAAAGACACGTCTGTCTTTAATGCTTCCATCTGCAACTGAGACCAGCTCCAGCCAATGCCATGATGAACCCTTGCTGYGCATTGCATGTGTGTGTGTATATGTGTGTAATTTGAAATGATTTGGCAATACGGCAGAGCTAGAATGGTTAGATCCACATGTTCTAGCAAATGCAGCTTCCTATTGACTTGTTAAACATTTGCTATTTATCAGATTTTGCTTTTAAACTGTCTGTAACAGTCTGGGAGAACTTGTGTCAAAATCCTTTCCAGATGTGAAGGTGCTATCCGATACTTTGGTTATAACCTGGACCCTCACTCCTGCTCAATTCAGATTAGTTGAACTACTGTGAAAATGAAAATGCAAATAAAGACATATAAAGAGAGAGAGAGAGATATGCATGTAAAACTTCCCCCAAACCTTCCCATTTACAGGCAAAAACAGATCCTGCCTTTATAATGAGATCATGAGTTTTATCATTAAACATTTACTTTACTGGAAAAACACAGGTATCCAAGGGAAAGCAGCCATCTGCCCATGTCTGTCCATGTGTGTGTGCTTTTAAAGCTTTGTTGACTTTTTCTCCATTTAAATAATGCTTCTTTGGGTCTGGGGCTTCCAGACACATTAGCTCTTTTTATGAGCATCAGATGATGTGCGCAACTGGAAATCAGAACGGGTCCCCTGCATTCAGAGCACATGGATCAGATAAAGATGATTAGTTAAATGCCTATTGAAAGGCTGTTGCAAGTTTGGAGCCTTCTTTTTTAGCAGCACATGCTCCGCAGACCTGCTGCCTTGTCAGTCTCTGCAAGAAACTTTGGGGCCACAAGATATCCTCAGATTAAAACAACCTCTCTGCTCTCTGGTATCTGTCAGATCATATAAGGTCTGAGCCAGCTCCCATCGTAGTGAGGGAGGGTTTTTCCACTGACTTTAAGAGACGTTGGAATGGGGCCATAATCTTTGTAATGCGGATCCGGGAGTGTGCGTGATGCACTGCATGATGACAGAATTTCTGGGAGATAGGCCTAAACCAAAACCTTGGACCGGAGCACCCAGGGGCTGCTTTGCTGTAGGAGCAGGGAGGCTTACGATGCTGAACCTGGATTTGGAGCAGGTTTTTGCAGCTGCTGAAGCATCTCTATGAGCGCCAAGTGAGACCTGCTGCTTTGCGTCTACCCCTCCAAGGGTCAGGGCTTCGGCGCTCTGATTTTGCAGGTTGGGCCTCATCCATAATCCAAATCCGTCTCTAGCATTTGTCTGGCAAACAGGCTGCAGTAACGGACACCTGCATATGCGAAATGGGCTTCCTGCGTCAGCCCCCGGGGAGCCGGGCGGCTGAGGTATGTCTGCGGCTGCGAGCCGTCGCCCCTCCGCCGGGCGCTGCAGAGGCCTGGACATGCTCGGACTCAAATTCATCGTCACGTGGGTCCATCAGGGTGCTGGGAGCCAAATGGTGCTCRGGAAGGTTTCCCAGTCCCTTGGCATCCAGGGTGTGATCCTGTGCCCTCCCGCCTATGCCGTTCCCCACGATGAGCCGTGATAGCACAGGGTCCACGTGGGGCTCCTGGGGACTCAACCCAGTTCCCCAGGTTCTGAAACCCCCGTGCSATCGCTCTTTAAAAACCTTGGTCACTGCAGGAGGCTGCAGAGCAGCGCTGGGATGGTGCGAGAGGAAAGAGGAGGAAAAGAGCAACCCAAAATGACATTGCATGGGATTTTTTTAAACAAATCCCTGATGCACAGCCTTTTCTTCTTCTGGGAATCTGGCATTTGGTTACGCTGATGTGCGCCCACCTGGGAGCTGAGTCAGCCTTGCGGGGGGGGGAGCAGTCAGGGAGGAACCAGCAGGGGTTAGTCTGCTTCATCCAGGACAGGGACTTATGGATTTGGGCCTGGGAAAGTCAGAAAGGAGGAGGAGGAGAGAATTGCTGAGGCAGATGGAGCTCAGGGGAGAAGGAGCAGCACTGGTAGGGAGCATAACCTGCCATGAGTGTGTTTTTTGTAGCCATTTCTACCCAGCCAGGCTGCTTTTGCTTGGTCCCACTCAGAGGCCCAGAGGAACAGACACCTCCAACATCCCATTTSTGCTCCCACTTCCTTCTGCTGTTTGGTACATCTGTTTTTAACATTAATTAAAGTGAAAATTAGACTCGATCCTTCCAGGATGTCACCAAAGTAAAACCTGGAAGCGCTAAAGTGTGGTGCAGTGAGCCAGGAGAGGTGTCACTTTACTGAAATGGGCCATCGCATCTGCTCTCGCTCCACCATGCTCCTGTAGGTCAGACACCTCCTGAATATCAGAACTGGGTTATGATAGCAGACCCAGGGCGAGACCTCTCCCCAGGGCTTCCCCATGCTGTTCCTGGCTCTACTTATACCAGAAATCATTTCTCTTGAGTTTCCATGGAAGTTGCTCTGCCATGGAGCAAGGAGCCATTTCAGAAGTCCTAATGGAGGCATCACCTTGGGTTGTCCATCTCTGCTCCTTATAAGCATCATGTGCCACTGGAGCAATGGCACTTTCTGAAGTGGGATCACTTTTCTGTGCCTTAAAGGGCCTAAAACCAGTTAGAAGAGAATCACTGGCTATCAGGAAGGAGCAGCAGCGCATGGAAAAAACCTTGCGCCGCCTCTCAAAATCACATGGCGATAAGGCATTTTCTGGAGTGCCCCATGCAGCTGGCAGCAGAAAGCAAGCTTTTATGCTTCRGTCTGGCTGGTTTGGAGCTTCGTGCAGCCAAGGAGATCTGGATAAAGTTTGCCTGGAAGATTAGCTGGCATTGCGCCCGACTAGACATCTCTGGAAGCCTCCGCCGGAGTGGGACGAGGTCCTAATTCCCCTGTCCCGTGAGGGCAGGCGAGCGTGTGCTTTCCCTGGAGGGGCACGACAGGTCGTGCAGCCCAAAGCCGTGGGGCGAACCCGTCCTCTCCTGCGCCCCGGCGGTCCCGGCTCCCGTCCCCTGGTCGAGGGCATCGCTTAGCCGGCACGAAGCTGGCAGACTCCTGCCCTCTGTGTCGCCGGTGTCTGCCTTGGTGCCGCTAGCAGCTGCCTTTGGAAGTGAGAGCTGAATCTCTCCCCTCTTCATTCCTTTTTTTCCTTTTTTCGTTCTTTTTTTTTTCCTCCTCACCCCCCCCCCCCCCGACTGGTCTTAAAAAAGCCCCAGGCGGTTTGGGCTTTGCAAAACCCAAATGCCTTTTGCAGCATCAAGCACGGATCCCATAAGTAATATCCCAGTGTTTGAGAATAAGACAGTATATGAAGTAGACGGGGAGCTATAAAGACGCTTTAAAAGGGGCAATAAAAGTTTTGGGTTTCATATCGTCTTACCAAAGAAGAGAATAACAGAGAAGCAGGAAATTTCAGTAGCAGACATGACAAAGGTCACAGCACTCAGACTGCACCTTAGACGAAAACACCTACTCTTATGAAAACAGCAAGAATTTTTGGCAAGGGCTCAAGAGCTCTTACAGGCAAAGCTCTCGGCAGCTCTAAAAGGTTACAAGAGACTGTTTTGTCTACGTTGCTGTAAATGTTTATAATATTCCCCTGCATTGGTACTGCAGGGGATATCCTGCCTGGGCGATAGCGAGCTCAGCCCGTGCCTCCCCGGTGCGGGAGCCCCGGCGCCGCGGGAGCCCCGGCGCCGCGGGCGCGAGGAGCCCGGCGCAGCGCACGCCTTGCCCTTGCTGCGTTTTTTGCCTTGCTCTGTCTCTCCCACCGTGCTTTAAGAGTGGGCAGCATAATTGCAAAAAACCGGCCACTGGGGTTTTGGGGGGTCTTGCTCGGGGACACCCCGGTGCGGTTTCCAGAGGTGCCTGAGTCCCCTGCGCGTCTCCTCCCAGCCCTCGGTTTGGAGGGGATTGAAGGAGTGCCACAGCAGAGCAGAGCCCTGTTGCATCAGCAGAGAAGGGGAAAAAAGAACATTGCCTGGCATTTTATTGTATTCAATAGGCTTTTTTTCTTCTTCCCCCCTATCCTCCCCTTTCTACAGCACCTGAATGCGTGCAGGTGTGAGCAGAAACTTTACTTAACTCAGCTGGGCCTCAGCAAACTTGGCTTCCTTATTTGCAGGGTGTTTGCCAACCTTTTCCCCTTGAAAGCACTGCAGGAGCTTGAGAGCACGTCTGACTTGTGCCTCACGGTGCGGTGCGGTCACCGAGCAGCTCTCTTCTGAGCACTTTATAGGCATGATGGTGAGTACTTGGTCTCTGCTGCACAGATGCGTGGTTCCCAGCACAGGACCCTCTTCCATGCCCACCCACCCTGGTGGGTTTATTCAAACCTGTGTGCAGGATTCCCCCCCTCCTCGCAAACCTGGGCCAACTAAATGCTGCCTCTCCCCCCCCCGGGAGGGGGGCTGTGCACCCCTGCAGAYGGTGGTGTGCAGAGATGGCTCTTGCAAGAGTCCCCGAATTAGGAGTCAGAGCACTTGGGACTGGCTCTTGGGGATGCCCCAGCTGTCCTYGCGTGGCAAAGCACAGCAGTAGCATGCGGGCAAGGGGGGAAGCGTAGCATATGGGCCATGCGCTCAGAGCACATTGCAAAACGCGCGGGTGGTGGGGTGCCCACAAAGCCCTGATGCGCTGTGTTATTTTAGCAGCGAACCCTTGGGAAACTCTGCCCGTCGCCCTTTGCTAGCGCCGTGTCTGCACGTGTCTGCATTGGCTGTGCCACTGCAGCACCAGCTTGTCAGGGACTCTTGGATGCTCTGGGGTTCATAATTCATTTATATTTTTGTTGGAAGCTCGTTTGCTTTTCGTTGTTGCCCCATAGCAGGAAGTTGCTCTGATGAATGACCAGTGCAGATTTCTATTCCAGAGGAGCCCGGGCTTAATGTGGGCTTTCTGTGGACATCACTGTATATCAATACTGCTCTAATTGTCCATGACATACAGCCTTGGCTTTTTTCCCAGACAGTCTAAATAAATCATACACTTCTGCTATAGTAAATAGTCTGTTAGAGGAGATGTTATAGGCCTACAGCCCTCCCTCCTCCCTCCAGGAGCTTCTTTTCTGTGCCTCTAATTTTCCACGTACTTTCCATACTAATRAGCCTCTCTGCAAGCGCACCTGCTGCTTCTGTGATCCAAACAGGTTTGCAAGGACAAAGTGCCCAATGTTGCCACTAACCCCAGGCCGGAGCGGGTTTGGCAGTGGAGGGCTGCAGGCAGGGGAGATGGGGGTGCCTGGAGCTCTCCTTTGGTGCTGGCACCCAGCCTTGGCTGAGCAGGAGCGAGTGTGAGCCAGGCTAGAAAGTCTGTTGCAGCGYTGAAGAAAGTTGAGTACTGAACACGCAAAGTCTTTGTTAATACGTATTATTTACACCAGGAGCATACATAAATAAAATAGTAAATGTCCTCACAAAAATACAGGTTCTGTTAATTCAGCATCACAAACACAGCCTTGCGTGCTCCAGCTTGCAAACGTGCACGCAAGGGACAACACAGGTCCTCACGGGCCAGCAAAAAGGGGCCACCCACGTGGCTGGGTAGCCCAGAGAGCACAAGGAGACATGTGAAGGTCTCTTGCATGTGCTTCTGAGCCAGGGAGAGGATCGTTTTTCCAGCCACGAGTTCTCCATGACAAACACATGCTTCTCCTTGGAGAAGCAGCAAACTCGAAGCGTGGCCTCTGCTTGGGCTGATGGTGGAGAGATGAGGTCTTTCCATTTTTTTTTTTTTTTTAAAAAAAAGCCCAGAGCGGGCTGGGATGAGTGTAGATGCCCCTGGCTGCCCAGGGCACCTCAGACACAGCAGCAGAGCGTGGAGCAGTCAAGCCGCGCGGGGCTCCCGGCGCTCCCGGCCTTCTTGTTCTCCTTGGGCAGCAGCAGGACGAAGGACATGGCCAAGGCACAGTGGTAGAAGCTGTGCACGTAGGTGTAATCCCACTCCTGCAATCGGGACATTGCRTTAGGGAGACCTGCCAGGCAGCCCGGTACCCATGGCCTTCCTTATCCTCATGGAGGGAGTTTGTTTATTTTGTGACCCCCCCTCCCCTGACGTGCTGCCACCGCGGGGCTGTGCTCAGGCCTTTCCCCTCTCGGCTGTTCCTTGGTGGCACTGGCTTAGCTCTACCATTACATCTCTAAAAGTAGTCAAAAGGAAAGAAAGTGTCAAGACTTCTGCCTTTTCTTGCTATCGGAGAAGAAAGGCTTTCCAGCCTTACAAAAAGCAGCGACGGAAAAGCAAAGTGGATTTAGCACATTCCAATTTGCACGTTTCCCAATTCTTGAATGAAGTGTTTCATTACCCCACGAAGGACAAAACAGAGAAGCCGGGAGGGCAGGATGGGGCGCAATGGTAGAGGGAGTTTCTGCTAAGTGACGTTTTTATGTTCTGCTAGAATTTGCAATTACCGAGTGCTTTGAAAAATAATCCTTGGGGAGCGCTGTGAAGTTGTATCTGGTAGCTCCCAATGCACAGAGCAGCAGTAATGCAAGGGCTGAACACATGCTTGACTAGCAGCTGTGTCAGGAGGGTTATCTCCTTCCCCTCTCCTTCCCTTTCTGGGCGTTAGAGGCAGAACATTTTGCGCAGGAAGAGAGGATTGGCCAGTGGCTTGAGCAAAAGGTTAAAAGCTGGATCCAGCGCCCCAGGGAGCCAACTGAGCGTCTTTGCACTGGCGTGAGTAAGCCTTGGCTCGGGCCGTGCCGAGGTCATATCCAGTCCCTGCCATGGATTTGCGAGGTGTCCTTAAATCACCCGAGCCCCATTTCCAAAAAAGGCCACTAACATTCAACAAAATAATTCCAAAGACTGCGTCTGTCTGAAGAAAGCATGGGCTGTCCTGGTGTAAACTCACTTGTGGGAGGCAAGTGGACAGCTTGCCCCCCTGTATGTTGCTCCTGATCAACTCTGTGCCCTACCCAAACTGCAGCTGATGAGCCAAACGTTGGGATGGGCATGAGGAAGGAGTGAATCCGTGTGTGTCCTGCTAGACCATGGCATACCAACCCCGTGGGCAAGAGCTTGAGCTGAATTTTGTGCAAGGCTGGATGCAAAGCAGTGGTGCAAGGGGGAAAATTCCTATCTTGGAAAGGTGCTTTACATGTTGTAAAGACAGTGTGATTTATCGTGCAAAGACGTACCTCGAAAAAGAACCTCAGCATCAGTGCTAATGCCCCAAAGCAGAAGCCAGGTCCAATCTGTTGTGTGTAGACACTCTTGTCTGGATATAGACCTTTCTTCTCTTTCATCTTTTGGAGCTGGAAGGAAAGAGAGAACACACCAAGCCTATTCGCCCAGGTTTAACTCACTGCTCAGCATCTCGAAGATCCCGCAAACATTAAAACAAAACCAAGCAAAGCCCCCAGACCAGCTCCCTGAGGCAAAGGGATTTGTCGGTAGTGTGAAGTTCCTACACCTGAGTGCTGCCCTGGATCCCTGGTGTATTGCTGTTTCATTTCTGATCATAAAGCTGTTTTCCTAATATTCATCCCAAAACCAAGCTTGGGAAGTTTGTGCCTTGTAAGCCCTGTCTCTGCCTCAGAAACAGGGCCAGAGAGAGGGGGTATGAGCGCAAGCTCCATGGGCTGGAGGACGTGGATGATCTCCAGGCCTGTCCCTCTAGGAAYGGAAGGATTTTGCCTGTCCCCCTCCTCATCTTATCTGTTTGCTTTTCCCTGCGTGCTTGCCCCTTGCAGCCAGGATTTCAGGGGACGGTTGCCTTTACCATGGCCCAAATTTGCTGCTGTAATTCAGTCCCTAACGATGGTAATGACGAGGCGAGTGCTGGCTCCCGGCAGCACTGTAGACAGGGCTTAGTGACAGCGTGTAGCTGGGATTTGGATCACTGAATTTCCATGATGCTTGGCAGTGTCTTCCTGCAATTTTTGTTCCATCACTGAATCCTTTGCCTTTCCCTTTTACGGACATGCTCGGTCTTGCTAATGACTCCGACACATGCGCTCCCTCCCGGGTAATTCTGATCAGGGACAGCAATATTTGCTGTGTGCAGTGCATATGCTGGGAAGCAGTTATGGGATTGTCATCCCTGGAGCTGCACGCCAGATTCAGGCAGATTTTGGGCGGATTCCTACCCACTTTATCACTGCCTTTTATGCACATCTTCCATTGGCTTCAGAGCAGTTTACCAGAGCACTCTACCCCTTAGTAATTGTAAAAAAAAAAAAAAAAAAAACACGTAAATACATTCCTCCTGATTAGAAATGCAGGAATAAGAGATGCAGTGGGTTGTTCAGACTGATTGAATCAGGCATTTATCACAAAAAAATCTGTACTGTCTGCCTGCTTGCTGTTTTGATTGTAAGAGAGGTACCATTTAATCACTGAGATGACCTGAGCCCTAAGAGCTGGAGCTAGAGAAGGAAACTGCTCTCCTGGCACTGTGTCTCTTGCAGGTCAGACGCCTTCCAGGGAAAGCTTGGTCTGTTCCCCATGGCAGGCTGGAGAATGRTGTGACTGCCTGTGCTTCAAGCCCAGGTAAAATGCCTGTACGGTTTCATACTTACCCATTTCACGGTTATCACGAGGACGGCTGTCCCRATGGGTCCTGAGTAGACTCCGTAGCCCCGGCGGTCATGGTAGATCCTCACTGCTATGGTGAGCACACCAAACATGACGAAGGTGGATCTCTTCGGCTCATCAAACTCTGCCAGTGCTGCATGGCACAAACCACAGGGAGCATCAGGCCATCGTGTCTGCCCTCCCAGCATGGGGCAAATGACTTGGTGTCTATTGCATGTCTAAAGCTTTATTGAAGTCTATTTGGGTCTGTCACAAGGACACTAAGTATTTGATCCAAGTCTGAATTTTGCCTTTCTTATGTCTCACATTTGTGGAAACAGGCGCATAGGAGGCAAAGGAAATCATCCCAAAGTATATGAGAAGGCAGTGGTGGTTTAGGAGCTGATGCTAAATGTCTTGAATTCAGTGTTGTGTGTGGAAGCAAAAAGAGGCCTTCTATGCTGTTTCCTTTCCTTCCCCTACTCTCCTCCAAGCCCAAATTAGCTCTTAATTAACTGAGAGGTGAGCACATGTGAGCTCAGACATTTTGCGTGTAGATGGAGAAAGCATTTGCAGAGGTTMAAGGGCTCTTGGGATGCCTGGGGACACTGCATGGCTCTGGGTTTGCTACAGCCTGTGGCTCTAGTTTGTGGACCCCAAAACTTGCTGGAAGTGAAAGGTGAGTGACCTTTCCTAAAGCAAACTCTGGATTCGTGAGTGACCGTGCTACGTCTGAGAGCAGAGCCCAATGYTGAGGACGTGGAGAGCGCCTACTCATGCAGCTGCCATTGCTTTCAATGGGAGATGAGTCGCCAACTCTTCTCATTAGCTCTGCAAAACCCAAAGAGCCCAGTAAGGCCTTCTGGGTGGCAGTAGCTGGGCCAGCTTCACCAGTAGAACCTCCTTCTCCCTCTCCTTCCCTTTCCCAGGTGGACTGAGAAGGCCCAGACCTATTCTTACCTCTTCAACCCARGCTGACCTTGCTGGTTCGCCATGATCCAGCCACCACCTACCCAGCTCTGGGAGGGCTGCTCCAGCCCAGCCCTGGAAAGCCATAATCTGGTTGTGATCAGGGCCGGGATGGGGCTGCCGGACTGCTCAGACACCTGCCTGGAGTTTGGAAGCTCATAGTTGCCAGTGCAAGTGAATTATTAGAGGCTTTTGTTTAGCACAGAATGGGGTAATAACTGATAAAAGTTATGGATCCCAGTGGGCTCCATGCCTTTCCAGCTCGCACAGCTGTGTTATGGCTGTCCTGGATTTGCATTCCGGGAAGCGTGCCCGAGGGTCTGCGTCCGCACATGTGCGCTCGGGCTTTACAAGCCACAGCGCAAGAGGCTTCCCTGCGCTTTAGTCACCACACCTTCTATGTCCTTGGATCACATTTTTATAGGGAGTTTGGCTAAGGGATAATGTCCGCATTTTAATCTCTGTTGTTTCCCTGTGGGTCAATATTTTAAACATCTTAGTCCGGGATTTTTATTTTTTTGTGATTTTTTTTTGACTGCAATAATGAAGCAATCAAGTCAAATTGAGCTGCAAGGAGCCAAAGTGTCTGGATGAGCGCTGACCTACCCTGACATTACTATTATCTACTGAAAAATGTCCTTGGGAGATAATCCGTCTAGTTGGGATTTCAAGTTATCATGGAGAGCATTAAATTGCCATGGGCAGTAAGAGAAGCCACCTGAAACCTGTAGGACTCAGACCTTGGGGGAACAGAAGCATTTCTAAGCTTAATCACTCATTTCCCCCCTGTTGTGGGACCAGGTGCTCCTGCAGAAGGGAAGAGGAAAATGTGCGTGAGCCGAAGTGCTGCCCCAGCGGCAAGCCCGGAGCTCTTCCTCCTCCAGTGAAGACTGGAGGGCCAGAGGTAAAAGTCCTGCTGGCATTTTGCRCTGTGCATGGGCCCAATGACCCCACACCAACGTTTGGAGGGCTGCGAACCTTCCTGGTTGGAAGTACGCTGGAATCGGGATTGTTGCTAGGGATGGGCTGAATTTGAGGAGCAAAACATKGGTGGCTGAAAGGTGACTGCCCCCTCCTCTCTCATCTGTCCTTCTCCCTCAAAAAAAAAAAGAAAAAAAAAGAAAGAAAAAAGYTTGAAGGTTTCACCCTTCTCTAGTTCTTTCATTCATTCTTATTTCAATAATACCTTGTTCAGTTATAAATGARAAACAAGGAAAAAAGAGAAGGAAGAAAAAGTAGGGAAAAGAATCCAATTTTTTTAATAGAAAGCAAGTGATATATCTTTCTCCTYCTTCAAATCCGATCTAATATTTCCACTCAGCCCAGACTTGGCTTTTGATAAACCAAGCAGATATATTTGTGTTTTGACTAAGCTACTCCGATTTGCGTGCTACCAGGGGAAGTGGCAGATTCTCCATTTCTTAATGCCCTCAAGTCGAGACTGGACGCTGCTTGGGAAGGCAGACTTGGGACTGAGAAGCCAGCAGGCTCCACGCAGGGATAACGAGGAAAAAAAATGAGATTCTCTAACATGTGAGGTCTCAAACTAAGTGATCTTGTACTGCTGTCCAGCCTTCAACTGAAGTTTAAGATCGYGGGTGTTATTTCCCAGTTTTAAAGGAAGAATTCTACTTTTTAAAGAAAGAATTCTGCTTTTTAAAAAATATRCCTAAGAACGGATGATGGTAGAAGAACACCCAACAAATACAAGCACCGGGCGCCGAACTCTGCTTATCTCCAAGGGCAAAACTTTTCCAGCCGCCGCTCCAGACAGCTGCCGTATGTGTCCGTACGGCTCCGAGCACRGTGCCTCTCCCGGGTACGAGCTATATGAAACCGGGTCGAAGCCCAGCTTGCAGGAAAGGCTGCCTGCGAGTTAAGTCAGCTCAAAGGCAGCTCCGTTGCTGGGGACCGTCCCCACCGGCTATCCCACGGACAAATCCTGCGCCAGCCTGCCGGCGCGGGCAGACCCCGCGAGCTTACCCATCAGCGACACCCACATGGACAGGGCCGTCCCGTAGATGCTGAAATACTCCAGGATGTCGTAGCGCATGAAACACAGCACGGACAAGCCAGGGCCATCGCACGCGTGGTAGATCTGATGGGGGAAAAAAAAAAGAAAAAACCCCAAAAAACCCAAAGCATTAGAAAGCACGTTACAAATCCAGCCACGGCGTGTAGTCTTTACTGCAGCAATTGAATCCTCTTTTTTTTAAAAATCAGTATCTAGCTGCTTTCCCATGGGCAATGACGGTAAAAAGACAAGGTTTCTGCTAGGTGGCCGGAATTGTGATAACTCAGCGGCGTTTTCAGGCGCCGGTGCAGAASCCCCCGGCCCGACCCCAGCGCTGCTCGCGTCACCGTTTGAGAAAATCAGTGATTCCACTACGTGCYTTTGGCTAAAACGACGGAAGCGCAGCAAGTTTCTCTCGGGACAGTTTAACCCCCAAATTCAGCACGGCCGCTCGCCAGCCCTGACGCAGSAGGGGAGAACGACCCCGAAACGCCGCGACCCGATCCCGCCGAGCGCCCGGGTGCCTCTCCTCCGACCGCGAAACGCCCCTCGGGCCGTCCGAAAGCGGCTCGACGGCGGCGGAGGGGCCCCCCGCGGCGGCTCCCCCCGAGCGCCTTACCGCCACGAAGAAGGTGGTGAAGAAGTAGACCATGGCTTCCATGTGGAAGCGGCGCTTGGCCGCGACGCTGACGGCGGGGAGGAAGACCAGGCTGCTGAGCGCGGGCAGGAGCAGCTTGGCCACGAGCGACCCCATGGGCGGCGAGCGGCTCCCGGGCGGCGGGCACGGCGGAGCGCGGAGCCGCCGCGGAGGCCTCCCGGAGCAGCGGGAGCGAGCGGGCTTTAAAATTTAAATGCCCTGCGGCGGGCGACAGCTGCGGCGGCGCAGCTGAGAGCCGCCCTGCGCGGGGGCGGCCGAATTCCTGGCGCAGCCGGCGGCCCCCGGCGACAGATGCTCGGCTGCAGGAGGGGGGCGACGCGCCCGGCCCCGGCCCCGGCCCCGGCCGGAGGGAGCCCCACGCGTGCCGGCTATTTCCAATATAGTTATCAACCCGTCGTTGAAACGTTTAGAAATAATCAGCGTATGCCACGAACGCAGCTGCAAATTCGGCTTCTGCCCCTCCGCCAGCGGCGCCGGGCGGCCGCTCGGCGCGAGCATCGGGCTTTCGGGTGTCCGACGCGCGCGCCCCGTGCTCGGACGGAGTTGAACCCAGCCCGTTTTCGCCCGAAAGTTTTGCAAGGCGGMTTCTCCGTAGCGCCGCGCCTAGAGCAGCTCCGGCGGCGGCCCCGGCGCCCGGGAATGTCGGCAGCACCGGGGCGGCGGGAGAGGGGACCGGCAGCCGAGCGCAGCCGGGGCTGCTAATCCGCGCGGTGGCTCCTCGCTTTGATTGCGACTTTTTACGATAGYGCCGCTGCTGCCCGCCTCGGGCTCGAGCTCTTGTCCCGGCGGGGACCGACCGCGCCACGGCAGCAGCCGTCGCGCCCGTGGGCCCGACGTCGGGGCGAGGCGTCCCCGGCGAGGGAGGCGCGCGGGGCCGCGGCACCCCCGCCGCAGCGCCCGCGCCTTGGCCGTCCCCACTCCAGCGTCTGCAGGCGCGCGGCTGCACGGCTGTGCAAGCGGGAGAGGGGGGTCGTGCAGCTGGCCGGGCCGGCATCGGTCTAAAAATACCATCAAATAGTTGTCGAATGCACCCCCGCCGCCCCCCTCCGGCCTCTGCCCGAGCGCTAGCGGGAGCCCGCTGGAAAGGAAACCCAGTTGGCAGTTGGATGCAGCAAGTGCCAGCCATGGAAAGTGCTCTGCGGAGCAATAAAAAGTGCTGGAGTTCTCAGAAGCAAGAAAACATTCCACAGGTTGCTGGGCTTTTTTTTTTTTTTTTCTCGCAGCTGCACACCCTGGGCCTGGTGGTTGGTTTGCAGCCAGCGCTGTAGGCACAGAGGAAAAAGGAAAAAAAAAAAAGTTTTTGCACACGTGTTCCAGCGATTACTGAAAAAGAGACCCCAAAGAAAACGGCAGGGCTCGGGGAAGGCAGGTGGCTAGGTAATAGCAGTAGCTGCTGCTGCTTAAAAAGCCTTTGTTCAAGCTGCAAACAACCGAACCGAAGCGCTAGACGTGGGCTTTGCAAATCCCCCCGGGGRCAACCCGCACAGCAAAGGGCCAGAGCTCTGCTCCTTTGCTCTTAAACAGGTAGGGAATCTAGAATGAGCAAATTTCAGCTCCTGCAGTTAAGTGCTTCTGGAAAGCAAATTTTAAATGCACATTCCAAAGGGCTAATTTTGTGTGGAAGGAGGTACCAGCACAAATGCAGGAACGGTGATACATATGGCTGCAAACTGGTTCCCGGGTGCCAAAACCAGGTTCTGGTATGCTGTTCCTGGATCCTTCCAGCATAAAATTAATCGTGGTTTTCTGTAAGCACTTCCACCGCTTCAACTTAGACACTGCAGTAAAGAAAGAGACCCAGACAGGGCTTTTTTTAATGCTAGGGTGATGGCTTGAAAGTGGTGTACAGTGAAAGGGAGGATCAGAGGTCAATGCCAATTTAGTAGCGGAAATCCATTTATGATATGTTCTCCTTGGGGTGAATGTTAGATGCCTTGCAAAAGAAACGGCCCTGGAACAGCGCAGTTATTCCCAAGGAGCCCTGGGCAATTTGACGTACATGGCCCAGCCCAGCTATGGACCGTTGCAAAGATTTAGCATCTTCTTGCTTTGAGAAGAAACCGCCTGGTGCAAGAGATGCTGGTGCAAGCGCGGAGCAGCCCACGYGCGCAAGCAAGGCTCACACAGCAGCAGATCGCTCCTGAGGCAGAAGGATTTCCCATGGGCATCCCCRCTGGATACTTTTCCTCCTGCTCTAACATGGAAAGCCTCCTTCCGACCTCGCTGGAGAAGGGAAAACTGTATTACCTGGGTAAAACCCCTCTCATCGCCTGCCTCAGTCCGCGATCGGAGCCACCGCAGGCAACACGGGTGTGCGTAGTGCTTTCCATACAAACGCAGCCAATGCACGGGCACTGGCACCTCGGAAAAGGAGCCCAGGAAAGGCACAAGCYGCCAGGCGTGTCTGAAATTGTGCGTTAACCGGCTCCCGCTCGCTCCTGCATGCAGCTCTGCCAAAGCACCTGCATCATCCTTCTTCTTCTTTTTGTTTTTTTTATTAGTGGAATAAATTGCCCCTTAAAATATCCATTCTCCGTTGGGGCTGGCTCCATTTTAGGGCAGCTTTAGCTCAACACTTGCCCTTAAAGATAATCCTTCCTCCCTGCCTCTCTGCTGAATAAACCCGTTACGTGTGCTCCTCGCAGGTATCCTGCCTTCTTTCGGCCTTAGATACAGGGTTTCTCCACCCTCCCCTTCTCCTTTACCTGGTCCCTGCCCGCTGCAAGCGGTGTCCGAGGTGTGCTGGGTCGTACCCCCTCGTTCTGCCCCCAGCCCGGCCGCGGCGGCCCCCGCGCGCGCTCCCCTTAGCCGAGGATGTCTGCTCCCGTCGCCGGGTTTCCGCCGTTTGTGCCCTTGCGGATGTCCCAGCTCCTCGGGGTGGCCGTCCGGCCCCCAGCTCTGCTTCCTGCTGTCCGGCCGGAGCTGCGGCCCCGCGCGGCTCGTTGCACAAACGGAAAAGCTATAAAAAGAGGGAGGCTGGAAATAGCATGGAAGAGAGGGAGCCGGAGCCGGCAAAAGCTGCCCCGGGAAGGGGCGAGGGCGAGAGCCGCCTCTCCCGGCCAGCAGACATCCTCCGCTCTCGCCGCCTGTCTCGTGGCCCCGGGCGCCGAGTCGGTCCCCGACCAGGGCTGCCGCAAGCCGCATTATCCCGGGCTCTTCGAAATAAATTGCTTTGATGCCACAGGCCAAAACAAGCGAGGTTCTTGCAACGGGGGCTCCCGGCGGGAGCTTTTTGCATGGTCACAGCTCCTGGAGCCGGGTGACTACGCGAGCGTCTCAGCTCTCACGCCTTTGTCCCCAAACCTCATTTTCTAGCCCACTTCCCTAAAGAGAAAAGCATGAAGCTATGATGTTTAAAGGCTCAAAATCCAGAAGGGAAAGAAACCGATCTTATGATTTTGGGGAGTCTGACTCATGATTTTTGAATGTCTGTGGTTGGCAATACTGCRTAGCTTATATCCCTAAACACACTAACACACAACTACCATGCAAAACTCATTTCCTTGAAAGAAAAGGCTTCGTACTTTTTTTTCCCCTTAAATCTTTGCACAGCTAAAATTTCAAACCAAGTTTGACTTGTTTGGAAGCTCCTCCAGATTCTTGCAGGTAAAATTAAACTGAAACAAAATCTGCAGAGAAAAAAGTGGCTTTTAAAGCCATTGCAACTCTGTGCCTGGGACTGTACCTGGGGTCACTGTGGTGCCTTGCGGCTTCTAAACTGCCCAGAGATACTTTTAACAGGAATCTGATGGCAAGAGTGTCTTGGTGGCTTTGGCTTGTTCAGTTTGACTCAAAATATTGCAAATATTTGTGGATGAAACCCTCATGCTAGCATGACATAAATCACCATCATGCCCATTTCATGGAAGCACGCARAGATGAAGTGCCTTGCCTAACACTGTGCCCTAAGGTCGCTCTGCAAGGGGCTGGGAGCGTCTCTAAGGGGCACTTCCTTGGCCASCTCTTGCTGTTCAAGTTTCAGAGTGGTAGAACATAGTTGCAGCTCCTGAGGAGGAGGCAGGGCTGACTGCCAGAGCCATTTGGCAGGTTTTGCCACGTTTTGATCCCAAATGTTCTGGCAATTTTCTGCTTGGGCAGGGAATTCACCCACTGCGTGGCCGGCTTCAGTCTGCTCAGGTAGCGAATGGCTCTCCTATAAACACTGCGTGTAACCGTACTGAGATGTTGAACATGCTGGTCACTCATGTAGATGGTCTTAAAAAAGAAGCAGATTTGTTAGTTGTCTTGCCCCCCAGTGAACACGAAGCCACCCAAGGAGGGGGGTTCTGGACTAACAGGATCCAGACCCAACTTCTGCCTTTCCTGCAGCTGCTGCCTCCTCCTCCAGCCTGGATCGGGTGGACCTCAGCAAGCGTTTCTCCCGGGGACGGTTATTGCAAAGCCATCCTGTCAGCTGGATCGGCGTGTGGGCAGGGCCAGAAAAGGGCTAATTTTGTCTGGAAGGTGGTGCTGGAACACGGCCCTGCATGGCCGGGACGTGACTCCGGTTCGCCAAGAACAGGTTCTGGTATGTTGTTCAGACACTTCTGGCACAAAACTAGCCCTGGACCTGCTCTGTGCACTTGCAGTCCCCGGCTGAACTCCCTGCAAGCTTACAGCTCGGGGTGCCGGAGCGCAGCGTGGGCGGGAGGACGTCGGGCGCGGACGGGGAGGTCTCCCAGGTTGGGGAGTGCAGCTGGTCGGTCGAAACCGTGGGTCTTGCTCAGAGGCTGGCATTGCTCTCTGCTTCTGAGGCCCCCTGCGATGAGCTGCTCAGGGCAGGTCTTGCCCCTGCGCCAAGTGCTGTGCCCCCGGCAGCACCACCGAGCAGACCAAGCAAACCCAAGCGTAGGTGAGGAAAGGCCGGATCCCGTGAAACGCCGGGTTTCTCCTCTCCGTGGTGGAGCGGTCTCAGCTCCCGCTGAGCGGAGACGATGCTCAATCCAAGACTTTGTTGAACGAGTTTCAGTGAAGGAAACTCCTTTCCTCTGCAGGCCCTTCTCCGGCCAAACAAGCAGGCAGTTGCCTTTGACTCCCACCAGGCCAGGCTGGAGAGGAGGTTATTTTGGAGCGTCTGCTGCTCTTTTTATTTGCATTCGGAATTAGGCGCAGCACCGGTTTCGGACAGAAAGCCTGGCAGGCCACGTGCCGGGTGGGCTGCGGGGCCGAGCCGCGTACCGCGGCGGTGGCAGCCAAAGCCGCCGAGCCCCTGATGCCGGCTCATCGCGCGGCTCCGGCGATCGAGCCAGGTCCGGCCGGAGAACTTGCCCTTTCCTCCTGGTGCTGCGGGACACGGGGTGGTGGGTCCGAGCGTCGGCACGGCGCAGCACGAGACACGGCGGGGAGGCCTGACCGGGGGATGCGCGGGTGCCGACGGGGAGCAGGGATGTGCTGCGCCGCCCACGCAGGGCCGGCATTCGTGCAGGGCCGGCCCCGCTGGCCCCGTTTTCTCACGATTTTTGCCCGAGCCCTTCGTTTCCCTTTGGCAGCAGGGCCTGAGCACCCTGCAAGGGCGTGCGCAGGGGAAGGCCCTTCCCACTGTCCGTACAGGTGCATCTCGTCTCAATTTATTCTGCCCTCAAAAGCAGTAAATAACATCTGCAAATAATTTCTGCCGCTCATGCCAAAAAGGGGG
>NW_028187166.1:1632903-1666953 GCF_003343005.1 Rhea americana | reverse complement strand
AAAAAAAGAAAAAAGCCCCCGAAAGCGGTCCCGCGGGGCGCCTGGGTTCAGGCGAGGTGGCTCGGGCGGCTCCGCGGGCCGCGCCGGCTCCGCGGCCGCGGTTGTGTAACGCGGGCGGCGGCGGGGCGCGGGGCTGCGCTGCCGCGCTCGTCCTCCCCGTCCTGGCAGGTTTGCGCGCTTTTGGCGGGGCTTCCTCTTGTGCCAGCTCCTAAGTATTTGTAGGTGCCTTCTTTATTATTATTATTATTTAAGCATGAAGCTTTTCGAGCGAGTGAGCTCTGAGCGAGTTATTTTATTGGCTTTGAATCAGAAGTGTCTGGAAGTCTTAATGAAAACCAACTGTAAGGCAAAGCTCAGCCACCTGTCCCGGGGATACACAGCCAAGAGCCCTGGGCTCCAATTAATCAGTGGGTCTGGGCTCTGGAAGGGGTCTCCTGCATGCTGAACTGTTACACCACGGAGACAGCAGAGCGGAATCGGCCATCRGGAAGCCCTCGGATGAGTTTTGTTATCCAGATAGTGAGTTTTGGTGGCAGTGCCAGTAACTGCACATTCCCAGAAGTGCTACAAAAGCCCTTGCAGGAAGAGAAAGCAGGAGAATAGAAACTGTGTTCCAGCTCTCCCTGCAATCCTTCCCCTCTCCCCACGAGCAGCCTGTGTCCCACTTCCCCCGCTTCCTAAAGATAATGTCTAGTTACTTTTCAAGGGAAATTGGGTTAGAGGAGAATATTTTTTTCTTACAGACATAGGGTACTTTGATTGCCTGGAAGCATGATTTCCTGAAACCTGCTCGTTTCTGGCTCTTGCAGTGAGGTTCACAATAAAATGGACTGTGGTTTTGAGCTGTATTTAAAAAAAAAAAAACATTCTGGGTTTCTGTTTCATGAAGCAGATGGAGAAAGAGATGAAAGACTGATGCTTGTGCTACTTTATTTCTTTTTCTAATTTTTGAGTGCTTCCCTTTGCTATAGAAACAGGCTTCTTYCCTGGAAGTCAGTGGGTATTAGTTGAACAAATGAAGCAAAAATAATGACTGCTAACTGCTTTTTCTTGTTTGTCTGTTTATGAAGCCTTTTGCTTCATTTTTCCTAGGAGCAGTTCTAAATGCATTTCTCTTTTAAAATCTAGGGATGTTTCTTGTTACCAGCTGTTGTGCAACACTCRTGGTTACTTGCTCCAGTTTAAGCCTCCTGCTTCTTCCAAAGCAGGTTGTGAACTTCAGYTTGTGTTTGTGAGATCAGGTGCAGCCCATGTGGACCCATGTGCCTGCATGGACATCCACAGGCACACGCTGCTCCCAGCAACACCAAGAGTAAAAATGAATTAGCCTCATTCAGAGAAAATATTACCGTTAATGAGTGCTGCCAATTTATAGTAGCTGAGGACCCATGGATTTGCTTTTGTTTAAACTAACCAGAACCACTGAATACTTCCAACCTTTTTATAAGTCTGCTAGGCATTTTTGCAAAGTTGTAGTTTGGAAGACAGCAACCAGAGATGGGATGTGAAGCCATACCTTGTTAACACTTCTGCTAGTTTAACACAACTTCAGGGTCAATGCAGTCACTGGTGGTTGGTGTCACTCAGTTGACTGCGGGAGCCCAAGAAGATGGGCATCATCTATGTGATCCAGGCTATAAGGTAGACCCCTTGTCTCAAAACATAGTGGGACTGGCTGGGAGTCTTGTGCAGTGCAGCTTTTGATCGCGTTGCAGAATGAAGATAATTAAATGGAGGTGGAGCAGCATCTTTGTCCATGAGCAGTCCCACCTGAGAGGTACKCTAGCCATCGTCCTTTTTGTGGGCAACATCGCCTTCGTGATATCACAGGTGAGTTCACCGCCTGGCCGGGCTAGGGCGTGGGTGAAAGGGGGAGTCTGGSCRTTTCAAGGTGGGTGCGTAGGATGCTGGGTGCATGGGGTGCTGGGTGCCGGCACTGTGCTGGTGCTGAAGGAGAGCTCCAGGCTCYGTGGCAGAGGCATGCTGAGGTCCTGGTTCTTCCCGGGGCTGCTTCCCTCCTTGGGAAGGAGGGTCATTGTTTATGATCTGGCTATAAAGTCATCCCAAATTCAATAAGTTACTTCGTTGCGTATGCCAGGGCTGGAGATGTAATCATGTTACAGTGGCTTAATGAATTAYGATGCTTAAGCTGGGAGTGGTGGGATCTGTCTGCATACATCAAGCCTGCAGTGAGGGCATATGGCTTGGCTCTGCTCCTTYCAGTCTGCTGCTAGCCTAAGTTGTGTTCTCTGTGGCCAAGAGCATGCAGAGATCATTAATGAGGCTCTAAAAGGCAATGATGTGATCTTAAGTCTCAGCGATGTTTCCTTGGCTCCTGCAGTGGTTGGAGTTCCTGGYTTCTTTGCCTAAAACTTTATTCTCCCTTTCCCCGTAAACACAGTATTAATCGAAACACCTAAACAGGTTATTCTGGATGGAAAAATACATCCGTTGCCCTGCAACAAGCCATCTCTTCACAGGTGTAGACATGTGGTGGTGATGCAGYGTGATCCAGCACAGGGCAGGGAAGCCTCGATGCAGCCCATGTTGAAGAGCGTGGGTTCTTGCTTTGACCTCCAGCAGCTCCTCTCCCCTCAGAAGTACTGGGCTGACATGAACATATGCAGCTAGCAGCTTATGTGTGTTGGCCCGTATCAGCAGAGGGGAGCTGGGGGTTGAGGACCTTCCTGAAGTAGTGGTGCTCCCAGAAGGAGTGTGTGGGCTCCTCTGGCCTGCTAGCATCCACAGGAASAGCAGGCTGGCCTGCTGTCCGGCTGCCGAGTGGGATGGGAGGGGGTTTTTCTCTCTCGCTTCATCCTCAGTCCCTCCTTACAGCCAGGCTCATACTCTGCCCTGGGTTTTGCAAGGCTTTGCAGTTAAGTCTTTGGCTGCATCTGGCTCCTCAGCTTCYTGAAGTCATTGTGGACCAGAGTCAGCACTGAAAGTGTTGGAGAGATTAGGGTTTGGGGTTGGCTCAGTTTTGCCAACTGAGCTGAACAATGAACTCTCCCTTTCCCAAGGAATCCTAGAAATGGCAATTTCATTCCAATTTGTAATGAAAACATAATTGAGAAAATGCAGGATTTCTTGCAAGATGGAAATCTCAGRTTAGAGCTCAAATGCAACAGGAAATGCCTTGTTAGCAACGTGAGAGATGCAATGCGGCAGAAAAGTCCGAGTGGGAGATCCTGGTCCTCTGAGCACTGTGGCTGTTGATGTAAAGGAGACGAGGGCCAGGATAAGCACCAGTTTCTCRTGTCTCTGGGCACAGAGGTTGGCAGGTCATGCATGTGGCTACCTTTGTGCTTGGACACCCTAGTAATGRGTGCTCTGGAAACCCCCTAATAGCAAGGTTGTTTGAAGGCCCTGCCTGCTTCCACTTGGAGTAATGATCCCACTGACATGGGACACCTGCATTTTTTGGCCTGATGGGAGTTGGCATGTTGGATATTGGGTTTTTGTTTGCAGAGATCGCTATGAGCAGTCGCTCTAGCCATGCTGACTCTGCAGTGTAAATGCTGAGCGCTTCCTCTCTTCCAAACACGAATGCTGGCGTTGCAAACAGGATATCGCACAGACATCGAACAGCCTGGAAGAAGGAGCAGATGTCACTGCGTACTGGTGGGGGGAGTGGACCAAATGGACTGCGTGCACGAGGACCTGCGGGGGAGGCGTCAAATCCCAGGAGAGGCACTGTCTCCGGCAGAGGTACTGCATGCAAATCGAGCGACTCCTTGAGTACAAGGGAGTCGGGGGTAGGAGGAACCRTGCAGCAATGCTAGTGAAATCCATGGCCTTTAGTTCTCATGTGCTGGAGGTAAATTTGATCCAGAAAGTTATCCCTTAACACCTTTTCACCACGGCTATACCTATTATCTCGCAAACCCCACCGTTACAGAAGGTAAGTGTGCCTTTGAATGTTCAGATGAAAGGAGGATGTGCCTGGGAGTCTTCCCGTAAGAGGACCAGCCACATAGCTCCTGAGCTGGCCCTGAGGTTTCTCCAGTAGAGAATTAGGGTAGACAGGCAGCAGAGATGGCGTAAGCCCATCCCTAAGGCTCTTTGGGTACAGCAGTGTGGGRTTGGACTCAGGGCTGCTGATCTATGCTGCTCCCATAATGGTGTGTCTTCTCTGGACTGTCTGTGAAGTCCCCAAATCRCCTGGCAAACCTTGCCCCTGGGGCCCTCACCCCCTGTGATACTTCCTAAGATGTTATAAAAGTAGTTCATGACACAGGTAACAAAGCCAGTGAGACCTTTGCTGTTGACTCCAGTGAGATCCTGGTGTATCTCTGTGTGGCTTGTCTACATGGACACAGAGACCATGCAGAAGAAGGGAATGAGCCCTTTTATTTAAAGAAGGGAAGAGGAGAGAGTTCCTGACCCACTGTCTAACCATCATTTCTTTATTCAGAAGAAAGTCAGTGAGTGGGCTTGCTAATAAAACTTGCACTGGAACATCCAAAAGATACCAGCTCTGCAAAGTACAAGTAAGGATATCCTTTTTCTCATTGGGAATGTTCAAAGAAAAACCTGTTTAATGCAGTGGCATTTCTGGGTCCTTCCCAAGAAGGCACCTTCTATCCTGTAGTGGTCACCTGGTCACCCTGTTGCCCCACCAAGCAGCTGGAGTTTCCCTCGTTGGCTCCCTTCACCCGAAGGGTGCTTTGGGCCCTTGGCTGGAGCTGGGGGCCATAAAACCCAGTGGGCTGCCCTTGCCCCAGGAGGATTTCCCCTGGCTGGGGTGCTCAGGCCTTCAGCCTCATGGGGAGGAGGAGGAGGAGGAGGCAGTGGTGGCAGCAGCCCTGCGGCCAGGCTGTGACATGCTCGTCGCAGCCGATTGAGATGTGCCGGAAACCTTTCCTGCGTTTTGTTTTCATGAGGATATTAATGTATCCCGTTCTAGGAGTGCCCTGCAAACGGAAGGAGCTTTCGAGAGGAGCAGTGCTCATCATTTAACTCCCATGTGTATAACGGACGAACATATCAATGGAAACCTTTATATCCTGGTAACAAGACGTTCTTTGTGTGTTCCTTAACGCTTTGCCAAAATATTTTGATAGTTAAGATGCTATAGACTGCAGGAAGGCTCCTCCTCTGATGTTTTAAAGTGGTTTTCAGAGACGCAATTGACTGTCTTCAGAGTTCAAAGGAGCATTTTGCAGCTGCAGGATAGCTTAAAAGTAAAATACAACAGGGAAGTAGAGTAATGGCTGCAGCCCGCGGTCCGTTTTGGTCACCGTTCCCAAGCACCAGAGAGCTRAAGGGCTGGAGGAGGAGGATGAGAGCAGGGGGAGATGGTCCTTGCTGACCAGGAGTGTCTGGCTTACCCACCCCAGTGTCCCTTGAACTGTGGCCCTTACTGGCCATCCTGCATTTTGGTGACATTTGCCTACTCCCCCATGGTTTGTGTGCGCTGTCAGATGTCACTGGGATGAAGTGAGTCAGTTCACTGGTCATCCGGGCTGAGTGGTACAAAGCTGCGCAAGTGACTTGGAGTCAGAGACTGAGATTTATTTGTTTTAGGCACCTAACTCCCGTCAAAATAGAACTTTAAAAGTTCTTGGCCAGTTTCAAGAATTTCTTGGGGCCCTTGGGATCCCAAGACCCCTCTCCTTCCGGGGAGTTAGGTTCCTAAGTGCTGATTTATTAAGATTCACAGAGGCGTTTAGGTGTCTAGAGATAACAGATGTGAAATAACGGAATTTTTGTGGTTTAGGTGCCTCTGTACATGCCTAATAACAGCTATGCTAAATGAAATTACATGTTGCCTCCTTTTATGTGATAAAAGCCAGTGTCTTTGCAATCTTGGTGAAACTTAGCCCACAGAATAGAGGCAGATTGGTTGATTATAACCACTTGGCCAGTTCTGTCCCTTTCCTGTGGCAAGGTGACGATTTCTTTAAACATATTCACAATTTGAGATTATTCATCAGAATAGTTACAGTGAATTGTTTTGTGTTTTAGCAGGCGTTCAAGTGGCTCCTGGGTGATTTGCAGAATAATGTTTTGAAATTGATGCTGTCTGTCTTGGGCGCGCAGGCCAGTGGGTATATAACTGCTCCCAGTGGGTATATAACCGCTCCCTGATTGGCTGAGTGTAACATTTTAGCATTGGGTTTCTGATGCAGATACGAATTTGTCATTTGCTTCCTGTCGGTATTATACAGTATGTGTTGAACGCTTGAGGTCTTGTCACTGCTGAGCCGATGGATACAGCCAACCAGTTACCTGCAGAAAGCAAAGGGCAAACGTAGTCCAACTTAGATGAATATTCATGAAAAGTGCTTCTATTTTCAGCTGCTATAATTTCTTTTGAATGTAGTTATGTATCTATTTATCACAGTATACATCTATGTTAACTTGTATATTAATACTTTATATAGAAACATGCATATATTTGTATAATGTGTGTACCTCTACTGCAAATCTCTGCACAGAATATTGGTCCTTACTGCTTTGATACTACTCATGGGCCGATGTTAGTGATGCAGCTAACGGGAGCGGCTGCTCCTGGTGGCACTGAGGACTGCCTGGCTGTGCAGAGGCTTGCAGCAGTGGGTTGTCATGCTGTCAGAAGYGCAATCTCCCGGCCAGCTGCAGACACTGGAGATGGTAGCTTCTGAAAYGCTGGCTGCTATGCAATTCTGTTGCTGCTGCTGCTGTTTAGCTTAGCAGAGATTCATTGACATTGGTAGGATGAAAGTTTATTGTGTTTGTCCTGTTTTGAATATATCTTTATATCCTTTCCCCTTAGATGACTATGTTCACATTTCTAGCAAGCCCTGTGACCTCCATTGCACCACTGTGGATGGTCAGAGACAGTTAATGGTTCAGGCTCGGGATGGAACATCCTGCAAATACACTGATTTCCGAGGGGTTTGCGTGTCTGGAAAATGTGAGGTTGTTAAACATTATAGCAAAAATATTGTTAGTAGCATTCAGAAAATTCCTATGGGTGCAATATCTGCCTGCCCCTCAATACTCTATTTACTCTTTTTCTAGCCGATTGGATGCGATGGCATTCTGTTTTCCACCCACACCTTGGATAAATGTGGAGTTTGCCAAGGAGATGGGAGCAGCTGCACTCATGTGACTGGGAGTTACCGGAAAGGAAATTCTCATCTTGGTAAGACTTTAAGGGACCTTTTGCTTTATTTGTATTGGAGAGCTGTTTTTYGGTAAACCACTTTCAGCTCTGACCAGCTGCCCTCCTTTGCTTTATTCGCACATGTTCTATCTGTGTTAAAGAATTGCTCTTAAATATTTGGGAATATAGGGAAAGCCTTCTTTAAAGAAAACCAGTAATTTTGCATGACACTTCTTGGATGTCTGAGATCTCCCATATTGCATGGTGAGACAGGGTTATGCAAGAGTCCAGTGTCGGTTTTAGTCTTATTTTTGACCGAGCAAGACTAGAAACAAATGCTCTGTAATAACAGGAAGCTGGGATATTTTGAAAACCCAGGATTTCCAAAATTAGTGTGGTGTAAGGCAACAGAACTTACTTGTCCTAAATATAGTCATCTTAGAAATAGTGTTTTAATAAATAGGTCCTCAGAGAGCGTTAGTCAGAGCAAGCTCCAGTAATTTTGATGGAGTTATGAGGACTTGTCCCATTAGTTATCTAGTGTTGAACAAAGGGGAGTAGGAGGAGAAATGAGTTGTGATCCCTCACTGGGGGTTTCTGAAAGACCAGCTCGCGCTCGTGTCTGTACGGAGCCACAGGACAGCTTCTCTAGCTAATGAAGCAGTCTTTCCACGTACCTTTTTCACGCTACTTTTTAGTATTTGGGCATGCAAGGGTTGCATCCTTCCTCCCCTCCGTCCCCGTACTTCCCTCTCTAAATTAGTATGTATAGTTTACAAACTTTTTTTTCTCTATTGCTGACTAACTGCCTATTTGCAGTCTAACAGTCATCAACTTCAATCTTTCAAACTGTATCTTCTAAATATTTTTGAATCAAAGACAGTTTGCTTGATACATGGCAAGTGTTGACTAAGAGTATTTTGTTAGATTATTTGTTACAAAGTTTTCCTTTTCATTAATCTGTAGTTTCCCATAGGCTATTCTCTGGTAACACACATTCCTGCTGGAGCAAGAGATATCCAGATAGTAGAACGGAAAAAATCTGCAGATGTTTTGGGTGTGTACAACCTCTTGGTACTTTACTAAAATGCATGTGTATACTGGCTAATTCTTCCTCACCCCAGTATTAATATGACTATAGTTTTGTTGCAGACATGGGCTAATCCGTAGTCAATGAAAACTGTAACCACTCTGAAGGGAAGTGCACTGGCTTACCCAATCTGAGGACCTGGGCTGTGTATTTCAACACTTTGACTGCTTTATTGCAGAAACTGTTGGTCAGTGTTATTTCTGTTTCAGAGAGTTATGACAAATAAGCTAGTGCTGGGTCATAAATGACTAAGTGAGTTCAGCTCTCTTGTGGTCTCCTTGATCTGTTGCTGCTTGGGCAATGAGCAGTGGCCAAGTGCCATCAGTAGCAAGGACGTGTGACTTGCAAGTTGCCCCACTGATGTGTTGGTGGCATGTGGCTGATCTGAGTGGTGGCAGTGGCAGAGCTGCCCAGGAGATGGGRAAAGCCAGGTTTTCCCCACTCACCAACAGATGCACACATTTGCTGCCATCACATTCTGATGCTGCCTCCAGAGCTCATGGCGATGTGTAGCAAGGCTTGAATAAAAGCCTATATTTAGCACAGTTCCTGGGTTAGCTATGGAACACCTACCTTGARCCAGCACGGTGGATTAGGTGAATTTCTGCCTATGACTGTCATTTTTTTTTTGTTATTGTTACTTTTTAAAGGTGTAATTGGCTCAGTGCTCACAAAGAGGGAACTCCTGGTGCAGGCAGTCTGACAGTCTCATTGCCTGCAGGATGCAAAACCTTTATCACTTAATGCTTGCTGTGCAAGTGCTGAAAGCGTGAGAGGTGCCATGGACTCATAAGCAACAGCAACTCCTTGTTGCCAAGAGCTTGCAATATAGAAGAAGATGACCCGTAGTTTTGGGAGTCTGCCTATGTAATGAGTTGCAAATAATGCATTTGTCTCTATTATTTCTATAGTAATAAAACAAATATTTCTCCTGCAATACTAGTAACTTTATGCCCTGAATGAACTACTGCATCCTCGTACACTTGGTGGAACTTATTTCTTTCCTCTTTCTTGTTTTAAGCTGTGGCTGATGAAGCTGGTTACTACTTCTTCAATGGGAACTACAAAGTTGACAGCCCAAAGAACTTCAACATTGCCGGCACGGTGTTCAAGTACCGCAGGCCAATGGATGTCTATGAGACTGGGATAGAGTATATTGTCGCACAAGGACCAACGAATCAAGGCTTGAATATAATGGTGTGCTTTGACTTAAGGCTGGATGTGATGGGGAAGGGAACAGTTATGTTGAATCCTTCTGAATAYTTTGTTCTCCCTCCTGTGTGGCTCTTAAGTGTGTTAGTTACTTGTGGGCAAATCTTGTGTACAGCAACAAGACAGCATCTGGGGAGCTAGACGGGAAGATCTGCTTGTCCTAGCCAGATGGGTGGGAAGCAGCTCTGAGCTGGCAGACAAGCTGCTGCTGCTGGCACTGCCTGAAGTCCAAGCTTGTAAATCCAGCCAAGAGGATGGTTGTGTTGGCGTGGGCTCAGTGCTGGGCTAACATGGCTGTGCGGTTTCTGGAGTAGGGAGGAAAGGTTCATATATCTGTGCAGACAAGTTCTGCTCCTCTCTATGGACACGTCGCCATCAGTAAAACCACCGTGGCAACAGCAACACGTAGAGGGACGGTTTTATTTCTCTGCCTGCATGGGGAAGGGTGTGGAAGCAGGGATTGTGTCCTGTTCCTTGCACAAACCTATTTTACTTGCCTTAGCACTGTCAGATGCGGAGCTTTAAATAATGAACGGAGGCTTAGTAGCTCCCCTTTCTGGAGAGAGAAGTTGCCTGAGGCACTGGGGGGATATTTCTCTTCTACTCCTTGGCTTTATAATCTGAGTTACCTGATAGGAAAAGTAAAAGTCAGAAACTGGGCCAGATAGCTTAGTCAAGTGCACAAACTTTAACCTGCTACATAAAGMGGAGGAGGAGGAAAAAAGCTTCTGAAATGAGACATATGAAAAAAATGTAATGGGCTTCTAGGCAGTTAGCCAGAGCCTACCCCTTACCATCTTCCATGCAGCTCTGGGCCCCTTTGGGAGGGGAAGGGATGGTTGCTTGGGTGCTTTTACCATCTTTAGACCAGTAAAAGAGGCTATAGTTCCTCAGCTGCYGTTTCCCATCCTCAGCTGAGATGGAGCTGCAGAAAGTGGATGTGGGCTCCCCGTTCACTGCAATGCGGTGGAAGCAGGTTTCTGCAAGTGGCTGTCTGTAACCTCACACCTCTCATCTCAGTCCGCTTTATGAAAAGCGGAGCGATACATCACCAGCTCTGTCTTACGCAGTTAAAAAGCGAAGTGCAGAAAGGTTATGCAAGTTTTCCAAGTGTTTATGGTCACTCACTGGCAAAGGAAGGTGTAAACCCTAGGTCTTCCAGCCCCTAGCTTGGGGCAAATGCCCAGGGCAGTGCTGCTAAATAACATTTGGCAAATTGTGCTGTTCCAGTTACAAGAAGTTGTCAATATGATGGAAAGCAGACTGGAAATGGTGAAATAGATATCAACCATCAATTCCAAGACGAATCACAAACTGCGTGCCATATGTCTACTGCATCGGCTAATAATTTCACTTGTTTCTTCAGGTCTGGAATCAAAATGGCAAGAATCCATCCATCACATTTGAATATACTCTCCTGAGGAAGCCGCACTCAAATCTGCAGCCCATCTACTATACCTTTTCCGAGTCAGATAGTGAAGAAAGCAGAGAGTTCGATGGAGACGTGCCATTGGGTTTTATCCAACACAATGCAACTTATTTTGGGAAAATCTCCAGGGAAAGGATAGACTTGGAGAACCAGGTGTTTGGAAGGCAGGACACGGAGGAAGATTTAAACTTGAGCAAAGGTCAGGAAACCAATGAGGTCTATGAAAGAACAGAAACTATTGACTGTGAGCCAAAACTGAAGGGCAAACAACCCAAAGGTAAGGAGGAGACTTGGGCCTCACTGTTCCACTTTCCAGAGCTCTTGTTGAGAATTGCTCTACTTCCTAATGTTAGTGATTCTGCTTTTTTYCCCCCYTTTTTTAATTGAAAAACTTGGAAAGTTCTTTAAGATACCTCCACTCATAGAGCCTCTTTGCCCTTCAGGTTCTGGTTTCTGGTGGATGGGGGGGGGGTGGTTGTCAGTAGTGCCTTGCACAGTTTACCTTGCACCCTGCCCTTCTGCCTTGTGCCAGGGGAGGAGCGAGCTGGGGAGTSCTGGGTGTGTAAAGCTCCCTTCTGTCACTGCTGCTGCCCTGGAGTAGTCCCCAACCACACCCTTTCTATCCCTTGGCCATCTTGTCACCCCACTGCCTGGAGCGCTTTCTCAACATGGTTTCACTGGGTATGTGGGTTGAACTCCCATCAGGTTGCCCCAGGCCCCCAGCTCYCCCCCCAGCTGCCCAGCCCTGCCTCTGCTGCTCTGAGCTGCTTGTGCCTTGTGCTCCAAATGCATTTCATCTTGTGGTCATCACTGTTTCCCCTATTGGCTCCAATCTAGATTCAAACGTAACCAGGTCTACTTACCAGACAGACCATGATGACAGAGACTTTGACCCCAGGTTCACCTCCAGGGAATTTCTTTCGGAGAACGCTATCACTGACAAGCTGCTAGACAAGACCTCGGACTCGAAGGAGCTGCTTCTCAACATGACCATGAACAGTATTTTTGCCCAGGGAGACCCAGTCAACTCTGTGGGCTCGCACATTGACAGTCTCTATGTTGATTACGAGGATACCGATGGCGTTGTGACCTACACCATCAATAGCACCTACATGGAGCTGAGCAATGGCAAAGCCATCAACACGTCGGCAGAGATGCCATTTTCAAACACCACTGTCACCATGACCAGCTCCCAAGGAAACAGAACCCACAAAGCAAGGTAGGAGACATGTCTTTTTTGGTCAACCCTATTTGTTGTTATTTTCAACTTAAAGACAGACCCCAGTATATGTTTCCTGTGCTTTGGAGGCCAGAAGGTAAGTAGGGGCAGGATGTCTAAAAGGTTTTCACCAGGGCTTAATTTGAAGGGAAGGATCAAAGTTGGGAGCAGAAAGTTAGGAGAGCATTTAAGCAGGAGGAAAGCTCAGAGTCTTCTTGGCACATTGTCACATTGTCCATGTGACAGCTGTCAACTTGCTTATTGCTCTCTGCGTGCTGTAGCACATTATCAGAGTGCTGGTCATAAAGAAACGTCTTTTCCTGTTAGTTTTGTTTCCTCTTATGTCCAGCATTGACTTCCCAGGCCCTTCCTCCTATTCCTCCTAGTTCTGATGCAGCAGAAGTTAGTTTTGGCCCACTTTTATCTACTTTGGTTTCCCCCCTCCTCGCGCTCCCCCCACCACCATGAGCCTCCTCACTTATGTTAGCAGGATGAGGCTTAGAGCAGCTCCTGGGAATAGCCCTGCTTACCAAACTGCTACTAGAGAGGCAGAGCAGAACAAGGGCATTTGTATAGGGCCTACAGAAATAGCCTGAGCTTGCTGCCTGAGCTGGTGAGGCAGCAGTGCCATTAACCCCTGCTTTGCTAAGGGTATTGGAAGTTCTCCATTGGCATTGACTTAAAGCAGTCAATAGTAGGATGTGCACTTCAGGATCCCTTTGGCCGGTTTTGAGTGACAGAGTTGGCAAATGCAGTAGGGAGGTAAAAGAAGGCGTAATCTATCCTTAACTGTTGAATTCATCCAGGCAAGGGAGGCCTTGGTGAAAGGGAGCTCAGGATCATCCTTGTCCATGCATCTATGTCCAGTGCCCAGGATGCTCCAGGGCAGCTCAAGTGGTGGTAGATACCAGGGTGTGGGCGAGTGAACTGAGTCCTTGGTTTCCAAGCTGTTTAATGGAAAAGACAAAGTCTCTTTCCAGGCTACACTGTGGCCCTTCAGCCACATGTTCCCCTCYAAGATTCTTATTTAGGGTGCTGAAAATACAGATGAAAACTCTAATTATATGTCAAAGAGCCTGAAACAACCCACGTTTGGCTGGATCAGTGCAAACAGGCTGCCTTCTTCCCAGCAAACGCATGCAGAAGTCATGCTCTGAAGGGAAGCGTCCAAGTGTGGATCAGCAGACCCTGGGGACACATTGAGCCTGTTTATGGCTGTACCATATGTCAGGGTTGGAAACGGCCTCTCGGCTGCCAAAGAGCAGCCTTCCGCCCGCAGCAGCGCACTTGTGAGCGCTGGCGCGCTGGGAGCTAGCTGTTGATGGGGCTGGAGACGGGACAGTTGCTGTGGAACTGCRATTTGCTGTCCTTCAGATGCAATCGCAAATTAGAGGGCTCGTACGGAAGTCAGGGCCTTGAGAGCCATCCAGATCCCAGACACAGCAGTGGGTTCGGCTCCCCGTTGCGTGTCCTCCCGGCATGTTCCGGACTGTGTCCGGGGTTGAGGCACCCAAATTTCAGCTGTGGTTCTCTTCCTGGCSCTGCCACTTTGACCTTCCGTCTCTTAGTTTTCCCAATAGTAAAACACAAGTTATGCTACTTAGCTTTAGAAGATGTAGTAAGCACTGCACAAATGCTCTCTGGTTATTGTTAGCCTTATTTTCCAGAACTTACACTAGCTTATATTAAAGAAATTTATGCTAAAGAAAATGTCCATGCAGCCAAATAYATCAACAGACTTCTTAATGATAAGAACATTAAAACATTGCCAAGGGCTTGAGTCTATCATGTTTTCCCGTGGCTTGGCTTGGAAACCTCTCCTTCAGCTGCCAAAGAAAGCATTTCATTAGCACTCTCTGACAAGTGCGGATAGTGCCGCTGGCTCCGGTGTCTTGCCACGCCGCGGAGCAGGAGCCAGGAGAGTGCCAGCGGGTTTGCTTCTCGCCTGGTCGGCCGTGGGCTCCCACGTGACCTCAGCACGTTGGTCACCCACGCTTCTGCTACTGCTAAATGAGACCAACGCGTTCCCACCTGCTGGGAGTACAGTGGATTTTCAATTCATTAARATTCAGAGGAACTCTAGTGTTACAGGCTAAGGGAAGGCAGAGCCGCTTAAAACAGGCGGTCTGTGGATGTCTCTAGTGCAGTCACCTGTGGAGCTCTGGAGCTCCTTCTATTATCCCCTGGCTCCTCCTGYATCAAGGATGTGTTGCTAAGGTTTCTACCCTTTGAAGAAAGGCTCATTAAGGAAGGATACTGAGCATTGCAATTTTCTTCCCAGCTCTTTTCAAAAACACTCCCTCTTCCTCCACTTGCTCTGGAACAAAATGTGAATTTTTCAGATCAAAATGGTGATAGCTAAAAAAAGGTTTTGTGTTTGCTCAGCTTCTATGCTGCTGATTGTGGAGCAGCAGGTGCTGGCCTGGGCTGGCGGGTGCTCAGAGGTGGCAGCAGGAGGGTGAGCGGTGCCCTTGCTCCCGGGCTCTGGGCTGACTTGGCTYAGGGCTGCTGTGAGCCCTAAGGGTCCCTGAGGCCCTTTGGGAGGCTGGGGATGGCTCCAGGTGTAGGCAGGCCCCTGCTTCCCCCCTTGCCTTGGCAGGCTTATTCCCCACCTGGGCTCGAGGTGGTTGCAAGGCCAGCTAAGGTAGACATGGGGCGGCAGAGCTGGGGGAGTTGGGGTGCAGGACTAGCTTTGCACACCACGCAGGGGCTGGCGCCCTGGCTCCCACCCCGGTGGAGGTGGGATGGCCGCACCACGGGACCTGCTGCTTCCCTGGGAAGGGGGTGCCTGGGAGGGGGCGCATTGCTGGGAAAGGACCTAGTCCTGCTGGACGTGTCACCCTTGCAGGCTCAGTCTCTGTTAGCTCTACGGCAGCAGGGTCCTGCTCAGTAGACTTTTTTTTTTTTTTTTTTCAAGCCCAATTGCATCCTAATGTGCGCAGCTGCGCTTGCAGCCCCCTGGTCTGCGAGTGATGGACAAGCTCGTCTCCGCTGAAGCTAGCGTTAAAACTCCCACTGGCACCCAAAGCAGCAGAATAAAGGCTCTGATTGCAGTTTGATGCTGTTTTGGGTTTGGACTTTAACTGTGGGGGGGGAGGGGATGAGTCAGTTCAGCCACGTTTGAGCACCTTGTCTAGCTGAAGGGTGCAAGAGCACGAGGCTTAGGAGGAACAACTGTAGGGTTGGAGCTGTTTTGGGTGAAGGAGGTCTGAAGGCAGCTTTGCATCATCTGAAGGGCAGTGACAGAGTGGATGGAACCAGGCTGCTCTTGACCTGCCTGGGGAAAGCACAAGAGCCAATGGTCAGCAGAGCCAACGGAGGAAATTGCGACAGGGTGCATGGGAAAAACTCCTTGGCTGCAAATGGGGCAGCCCCGGGGTCAGGGATCTCYRTCCCTGGAGACRTTCAAACTGTGACCATGCAAGTCCCTGAACCACCTGGTGTAATGTTGACGTTAGGCCGGTTTTGAGCAGGAGCTTGGACTTGAGACCTCCTGAAACCCCTCCCATCATCTGTCCTTTTGTAACCCTGGGAAGTTTCTCTGCTTTTTTGCTCACTTTTCTTTGTGAATGGACACAGGAGATGGGATGGTCTTTTAGAGACTGTCACCAGACACATAGGACAACGTGGGTTAGAAGTGGGGCATTGAATTTTTCTTAAGCATTGACATTTTCCATGTGGATGGTGTCATCAAGGTCTAAAGCACCCTGTACTGGCAGGGCTTGTATTTGCTGTCCAGGAACAAGCTCTACAGGCGGGAGGACAAGGACAAGGGCTGTTTTGCGGTGGTGGGAGTCTGATTTGGCTAGAGCTTGTCCCTGTGACCTCCTTAAGCATAGAAGAAGCTCTTTAGTTAAGATCATACACATTAAAGGGACACTGTTGAAAGGTTTTCTATCCCCAGCTGTGATACAAAGCTTATTTGTGGGCTCAGGGGGATCAGGGAGCTGTGTGGATCCCAGAGGTCTAATTGCACCATCGCTTCCACTGGTTTCAGCCCAGTGCGACCTCCTGGGAAGCGGTGGAGATAGCTACGGCTTGTGAAACTGGGAGGGGGACTCCTGGACCCTGGGCTTTGCTTTGGTGCTGCTGAGAGCAGGGTGCAGTCCAGAGGAGCTAAGCAATGCCCTCTTCTTTGGGGCAAATTAAAATATATTAAAAAAAAAAAAAAAAACTGTGGATATTTACCATCATTTTAATGGGTCTTGCTGAAGACAGTTGCTTTGTGAGCCGTGTCCAGGCTGAGCAGCAACAGTTAGAGAAGCAATGATGATCATCAGGGCTGAGTTGGTATCGGTGGATGATGTGGGACCCCTATCAAAGCTGTTTCAGCAAGATAAAGCACTATATATAGTAAGCCAAGGTTGTTATTTTTGCACAAAAATAGCCACATTCACTTCAGTTCCATTTCAAACGCAGGAAATGACCATTTGCCAAAACGACAGAGGCAAAATYATCCGGGAAAGCGCGATGGTTGTTTTTAATCCTTCAGGAGATCCTTGCTGACAGTGGAAGGCGGGTGGGTCTGAGAGGGGAACTAGCGGTTTCTCAACAGTGTCCTTTTAAAGACCTATTCAGTAGACTGGACMTGACCTTTTCTCGTATGACCACATAAATAAGGCAATTTCAGAGCTTCTGCTGCCTAGAAATCATACAAGCTGCCTATCTTGCCAGGCCAGAGACAACTGGATGTCAGGATACGACCTCAGGCACTATTTGAATCAGTATAGCCATTTCAGGGGGTTGAACGMAGGTACGAGACCAGAGCTGAAGCGTTTTGTAGTAAAGGTGCAGTATCCCTGGTGCATTGTAACGTTGCCACACGTACCTAGGCGCTGGACTGGGCGAAGCTGTTACCCTTGCTTTTACGAATGCTTGTTCCTATGTTCAGGATGAATCCGTTACCCCTTTCCCAACGGCATTACGTGTGCGAGCGCAGTGTTTCGTAAGGGATGCAAAAATTCTGTAGCAAAGCCAAAAGAGCCTAGCGAGAGCGGCAAAAGCTACCCAGAGCAACAGGTAGGCGAACGGCATGCCTCTGTGTTTAAAAGCAAAGCGCGCTTGGCGAAGCAGGCTGGCCCCCTCCTGCGCCCGGCGTAGGCGTTAGCAAAGAGCGAGCCGGCGAGGTCCGAGCAGCTGGAGAGGTTGGAGGGAGTCTGGGCTCTGCCGTCCCCGGGACGGCTCGGACCTGGCCTCCCAGGGGAGGAGATACTGCACCTTTAGGCGCTGTACGCCGAGGGCCAGGTGTATTTGAGCAGAAAAATGCAAACTTTGTTAAATTCTGAACTGTTTCTATTTGTGGGTATTTTTATCCCATTCTCTCTATTTCTAGACAGTGGAAGCTCTGCCTCTAACCGGGCTGGGGATTCTACTTGGGGCTCAGGACAGGTATGTTGTTAAACAAACCGAAACAATAAATAAACAAACAAACAAACCCCAAATCAGAAAAACCGAACCCCACCGACAAACAAAGCAAATGTTCCCTCCCCAAACCCAAACCCAACCACCAAACTGCAACCTGATCGCAGCCATGTGTGTGTCTGACGGGACGTGTCGCGGCTCTCCTGATAAATGCTTTTTTTTTTGTGTTTTTTTTTTGTTTGTTTGTTTTTTTTGCTTGTCGCTAGAAACAGATTGAAGTTGTTAAGAAAGGGCCAAGGCGTGAGTGCTGCTGACATGTACAGGTGGAAGCTTTCCTCCCACGAACCCTGCAGCTCTACGTGTACTACAGGTAGCAAACTCGGCGCAGCYGCCTGGCGCGTGAGTCGCCTTCCTGCCCGCTGGCGATGGGAGGGAGCCGAGGACGGGGCGGCGTTCCCGCGGCTAGCTCTGCCCCTCTCCTTTATTTACGAGCCCGGCGGGGGCACGCTCGGGCGCCGGGGGGGTCCGAAAACCTGTGCTGGGCTGGAGCGCGCTGGCTCTGCGAACCTGAGCGGCCCTGGCGGGGAGCTGGTTGAAATCTCTGCAGCCACATGGGCGTTTTTTTCCTCTCTTCCCCTTTTTAAACGTTCTGTTTTTCGGAAGCTCTGCTGCTTTCCAACAGTGTGAAGTTTTGAAGACTGTTCAGCTCTGGCAGGAAACCAAGTAGCATTTGATATTTTTAATGTATTATATATATATTTTTTCTATGTTAAACATATTATATAGATTTATTTTTATATATGTATATATCTTATAYATGTAAAATTTTATTTTTATTTTGTTTCTCCCACTCTTTCACCTACCCCAGAGTCTGCTCTCATCCACAGCAGTGCAAATCTGGCACGGCAGCATAGACGGCAGGGTACCAAACCTGACCTCCGTTCTTTGGCATAATCCCCCCCCCCTTTTTTTTCTGCCCCCAAAAGGTTTTGAACCACCTGATCTCTGTCCTCCTTCACTGCCTGTTTGTGAGGGGGGAGGCAGATCGATGGCACTTTCTGGCTCCTGAGAAATCCATGAGCCGTGATGAAACGGGCACTGAGGCAGATACTTTTTAAAAGAACAAATGCACAGGTTTTAGCGCTTGAGCGTGTCGGAGCTCTTGCTGTTGTCCTGCAGGCACTTTGCAAGCTGTCCCCATCCCCGGGATCCTCTAACCCACGTGCCCGAGGACAGTTTTCAGTCCTTCCATCCCCTCTGAACAAAGTTTCCTGAATGGGATGGGCTGCTGCGCCCCAGCTTGCAGCTAGCAGGCTGATACTTCACTTAAATTTCTCCAGGCTCGTTACCCTTTCTTAATGACAAATTGCAGAGAAGCAATACAATGTCAAGAGCTGTAGGTTTTTTTCTTTTTCTTTTCTTTTTTTTTTTTTTTTAAGCTTCATGCAAACCATATGTTTCTGAGAGCTGAAATTCTTGTAGCCAGAGCAGCCTCCTGGTCGCCAGCCAGGTCCCAGAATGGACTTCACAAAATTTGCTCTGCGGGGGGGGGGAAAGGTCTCGGTACAGCGATGCTGGGGGCAGGAGGGAGGCCCCGTACGAGAGCAGCTCCTGGACGGAGCGTGCCCTGGGTGCCTCTCGGGTTGCTGGGCTGAGGGAACGGCCGGGCAGACGCGTTGCCCCAAGCCTTTCTGTTGCAGTCGTGCTATTTGCCTGCTGTCGTGAGCCCTGCTGGTGGCCCAGGACCCGCCGCCTTGGTCCTCCCTTGTCAAGTCAGGCCTGCTGCCTTCCGTTGGAAGGAAGCTTTGGAAAATGCAGAGCTAATAAAAAGAAAAAAAGGAAAAAAACAAACGACTTTTGGGGATGTCAGAATCGCCAAGCGTCCTCTGTTGTGCGCGTATCCTCTCTGACACTAGGAGTGATGTCCACCTATGCGATGTGTGTGCGCTACGACGGGATCGAAGTGGACGATACGTACTGCGATGCCATGACCCGTCCCGAGCCAGTCCATGAGTTCTGTGCGGGGAGAGAGTGCCAGCCAAGGTACACGGYGCCCCGGCGCTCGCAGGGCCCCCCGTTTCCCCGGCCGGAGAAGTACCGGGAGGGTTGGCCTGGATTTATTAGCGGGGGAAGCAGGGATGGGGAAAACGCCCGGAGCCCGGACGTTCCTGCTCCGTGATGTGCCCTCGGAGCAGCCGGGCTTTCTTCTCGGTTCTCCCGAGTGCTTCATTTGAGCTGCTGGGTTTAAATCTTCCCTTAAGTCAAGGCTTGGTTGCACGTGGGGCCGCTTAGCTGTGCGGAGGCGTGCGCGGGCTGGGCGCCGCGGCGGGCGCTCGGCTTGCGGACGGTGGGAGGGGATCAGGCCGCCTGCTTCCACGTCCTGACCGTCGCGGAGCTCCGCTCGGGGCGGCCGGCGGGTCGGAGCAGCGTGCGAGACCGGTGCGGTCGGGAGCCCGCGCTGGYGCTCTGGGGAAGGTTTTCCTCCTGGTGCAGGTTTGTATCTGAAAAGCGTGATTTGATGCCCTGACCCCAGACGCGGCGTTCCCATCGGGAGACCGCTGGATTTCCCTCCAGGTCTGGTGCTCGCAACTCGGGTGCRTCGCTGGCCGCAGGGACGTGCCCGATTCAAGGCTCGTGACAGCGGCTGCGGGCAGGACGGGCCAGCATCTGTCCAAGGGGAAAGGAGCGGGATGTTCCCGGGTGTCAGCGTGCTAACGGGGCACGGGGAGAGGTACAGCCGCATGATCCGTGCCCTGAAACGCTTTGCGCCGTGCGTAAGCGAAGCGGAGACTCGAGTGATGTCGGGGATGTGGTTTAGCCCTGCAGGCTCGCAGGATTGCTCACCGCACTAGCTCGTGGTTTTTTTTTTTTTCCCCCTTCTTGGCAGCCTGATTTTAGCATCCGCCGCCCGCGGGGGCTCGGCRCCTGGTCCTGCCCCAGACGGGGAATCGTCCGCGAGCTCTGCAGCCTGGCGGCACGTGGCTCCCGCCGCGGCCCCCTGCCCGCGGGGGCGTTGAGGGAGGGGCCGCGGGGTGCCGCGGATGTCGCTGCAGCGACCGCCTCTCTTGCTTTTCGCAGGTGGGAGACGAGCAGCTGGAGCGAGTGTTCCCGCACCTGCGGGGAAGGGTACCAGTTTCGGATTGTCCGATGCTGGAAGATGATCTCTCCTGGTTTTGACAGCTCGGTCTACAGCGATCTCTGCGAATCCGCCGATATTACCAGGCCCGACGAGCGTAAAGTCTGCAAGAATCCCGCCTGCGGGCCCCAGTGGGAAATGTCGGAGTGGTCGGAGGTACATGCCCGGCGCTGCGCGGCCCGGGGGCAGCGCCGGGGGCGAGCTCGTGCGTGCGGTTTGCCTGGTCCCGGTTGCATTCGAAACTCCCTTTTGGATTGGAAACTTGCAAGGCACCAGCCCCGCTCGTCGCACGTGGCCCGACGTGAGCCGTCCCTCCGACGGCGCTTCGCCCCCGGCTCCGCGCAGGCTCCCCAAAGGCTTCTCGCTCGTGCTTTAACTGTTGCCTTTTTTCCCCGCGAGCCGGCACTCGGCCGCTGCGCTTCCCGCTGTGCTGCTGGTGGAAAGGCTGGTGCATTCCCTGATTACTTTTTTTTTCTTCTTTTTAGGATGTTTTGACTTTCCCAGTTCGGTAGAGAAAAGCTCCCTGGGCACGTGCTAGCRCGCTATTTTGACTGGCGTAGCAAACCGGGGCGGCTTATGTTATCGAATTGCATATAGCGCTCCAGCATGTGTCAGGGGCAGATTGCTTGAGACAGTCCCGGAGCAGGTCTGTCTTAGCCAGCGGYAAAGCTAATCTAATTTGGATCACATCTGAAGCCAAGTGCCAAGTTGGCTTGGGAGAGAAGCGTTAAAAAAAAAAGAGCACGTTTCAGAGGTCTGAGGATTAACGTATCAGCGCGGTGCGTCTGAGCGCTGTGCTGTTGACGCTTTTCCCCGCTTTACGTTATGCGCGGAGCAAGCGTGTGTGTGCGAGACTGCAGTAACTCAGACTCCGCTCTAAATAATGTCACTGGGCTGCCGAGAGCCAAATTTATCCACGGTGTGTGTGTGTGTGTGTGTGTGTGTGTATATATATATATATATATATATGTATATGTATATGTATATATATATAAAAAAAAAAATCTCGGTGGTGTGGTTTGGAGAAAGCATTCTCGACGCCGTGGAAAGCAGCTAGCCGTTTCCGCGCAGGAAGCGGGAGGAATTTCACCCCGGCTCTGAACGGCGGCTAAAGCCTGGGGGCTCGGGCCRGGCGTCGTGGGCGCAGCTGGTGCGGGGTCCGGTCGCCTGGAGGAGGAGCGGGGCTCCGGGCCGATCCGTGGGGTGACGGGAGCCGGCTGTAGCCCGGCTCTGAGCCGGCGCTCCGGCTGGGCTCGTCCTGGCAGAGAGCTTTGCTCAGCGCTGGGGCAGGATTTAGCCCCTCCTGTACCTTTGAACTTGTCTGTCGAAGCTGTTTGGGGCTGTTTGGGGTTTGGAGGGAGAGGGGGGCGGTTTGCTACGGGTTGTTTTACAGACGGTCATAAATACGTTTTCATTGTGCGTTTTTAGAGAGTTTCCTGTTAAAAGCTTTTTTTTAAGAAATGAAAAAAAGCAGCATCACACCTTAAACCAGATGATCTGGCGGCYGCCTGGGCCGCGGGCGCCTTCCCCGTGTCCGTCTGTCCGCGGGGCAGGGGAGGGGAGCGGCCCGCGCCGCCGCCGCCTCACCCCGGCCCATCCGTGTCCCTGCCCCGCCAGTGCTCAGCCCGCTGCGGAGAGAGGAGCGTGGTGACCCGGGACATCCGCTGCTCCGAGGACGAGAAGCTGTGCGACGCCAGCACCCGGCCGCTGGCCGAGAAGAACTGCACGGGGCCGCCCTGCGACCGGCAGTGGACCGTCTCGGACTGGGGACCGGTGAGAGCCGCGTTGCGCCGGGCCGCGGGAGCCAAGCTGGCCGCGCGCTCTCGTGGGTTTTCTTTCCCGTTTCGCGGGTCCTGCCCAGCGGGGAGGTGGCGGCCGGGCAGGACGCCTCCGGGCTGGGGCTCTKGGCTGGCGCCGCTCCCCGCGGTGGTGCGGGAGCGCCGTAAACCTCGGCCGTGCCGAGGAGCCGCGTCAGCCCCCTCTCCGCCTYGGCCTTGCAGTGCAGCGGCGGCTGCGGGCAGGGCAGGATGATCCGGCACGTGTACTGCAAGACCAGCGACGGGCGCGTGGTGCCGGAGTCGCAGTGCAGCCTGGAGAGCAAGCCGCTGGCCATCCACCCCTGCGGCGACAAGAGCTGCCCCGCCGCCTGGCTGGCGCAGGACTGGGAGCGGGTGAGCAGGACGCGGCGCCCCTCGCCCTCCCCCCGTCGCCGGCTTTTCTTTTTTTCTTTCTTTTTTTTTTTTTTTCCCCCTCTTTTCCCGGCGCGGGACCCGAGCCCCCGCGCTCAGGGGCTGCCCGCGCCGCTGTGCCCCCGCAGTGCAACACCACGTGCGGCCGGGGCGTGAAGAAGAGGATAGTGCTGTGCCTGGAGATCGTCAACGGCAAAATCAAGACGCGCGGCGCCGCCGACTGCGACGCCGGCAAGAAGCCCGTGGAGGAGACCACCTGCTTCGAGCGGCCGTGCTTCAAGTGGTACACGACGCCCTGGTCCGAGGTGGGCGGCAGCCGGCGCGGTGGGACGCGGAGGGTGCTGGGCGCTCGCGTCTCCGAGCAGCCGCTGGCGGGGACGTGGCCGCGGTCCGGCTTTGCAGCTCCGGAGCGCCGCGGGCTTCGAAAGCGGCCGAAGGGCYTCGGCTGCCGCGAAAGATCCCGTAMCGCGGCTCTCCCCGGTGCTCCGGGCCGCTCGGCTTGTTTGGTCTTTGCAAGGCTCCTCGCAGCAGGAGAAACCCTGCCGTAAATCGAGCGCGACGAGGCGCCCGCGGGGCAGCACGTGGCCCCGGCGGCGGGGTGGGTGCTCCTGCAGCCCCGCGCGTGGGGCCGTGCCCGGGCATCGCTGCTCCGAGGTCGCTGCAGGCATCCGGCGCTGCTGGCAGCAAGCATGGAGCAAAAAGCCGGCAGCGCAGGGACGGGGCGAGGGGGGAGGAAAGAGTCGCTGAAGCCTCCGGCGAGCTCGGTGTTGCAGCCGGTCCTCGCGGAGCGCCGGCGGGCGCTGCCCTCAGCCCGCTCCCTCTGCTCCCCAGTGCACCAAAACCTGCGGCATYGGCGTGCGCATGCGGGACGTGAAGTGCTACCAGGGCAAGGACATCGTCCGGGGCTGCGACCCGCTGGTGAAGCCCGTCGGCAAGCAGACCTGCGACCTGCAGCCCTGCCCCACGGAGCCGCCAGGTGAGCAGCCCCCGGCGGGGCGGACGGCTCCCCCCTGCCCCGCGCCGGCCCCCTCCGCAGGCGGCCGTGGGGCAGGCTGCGGGAGCGGCAGGCTCTGGCCCGGGGGTAACAGCGAGCAGTGGGGGGCGGCTCGGGCGGCAGCGGGCTCCTGCGCGGGACGCAGCTCGCGCCGAGGAAGCGTCTTGTGTGCCGTTATTTTAATGATCTYGGTCTCCAGGCGTCCTGCGGGATCTGTAACTGTCTCGTTATCTGGCTAGTCTGCTGGCTCAAAGCCCCCCTGATCTTTAGCGAAGTTGGGCATCCTAGGGGGTTTTTGCAGGGGGCAGGGGAAATCCTTAAATCCTGTGGTTTTTAAGCAAACTGTCGCTTGAAACGCGGTTGCATGGGGAGGTGTTCCCGCGCCGCCTGTGCCTGCGGGCGTCCCGCGGCAGCGGCCCCGCAGCCGGGACGCGGCCGTGGTCCCCCGCGCGCCCCGGGGACATCACCGCGGCAGCAGGCAGCCTCGCCACGGCCAAGGGCAAAGCGAGAAACCATGCGTGGCAAAAAAGGAAAAAAATCCCCAAAGACAGGGAAAAGCAGTCAGCAAGGAAGGGAAGAAGTGCGTTAAAAAGCTTGCAAACTTTTTTTTTTTCTTTTCCCCCGTATCTTTTGCTTTCTCTTCCCTAGACGACAGCTGCCAGGACCAGGCAGGAACCAACTGCGCCCTGGCCATCAAGGTGAACCTGTGCAGCCACTGGTACTACAGCAAAGCCTGCTGCCGCTCCTGCCGCGCGCCCCACTCCTAGGGCCGCCCGCGGCCGCCGCCCTGCACTAAGGATTGCCTGCTCTTCCCTTTTCTCTCTATTTTTTTTTTCTTTCCCCACCATTGCAAAACTCTCCTCGTCCCCCTCCCTCTTCCGCGCTCCCCGCAGCGCGAAGCGGCGCCGGCGTTGGCGCCCGCCTCCGAGGCTGCCGCCGCAGCGCCGCTGCCCGTCGGTAGCCCCCGGGTATCGGAGCTGTGCAGAGCATCGTGTATATTTGATTCGTCCCGGTCGYGGGCAGCCGCCGGTCTTGCGAGGTCTTACCCGCCGGCTGCTTTCACCTGCGCAAGCTCTCAGGCCGATGACACCGAGGCGGCAGCCCTGCGAAACCAAAGCACCGGTTCCTTTTCCTGTGCCAAGGAGTCTAGTACCCGTTTTTCTAATTTATCCCCGAGACCTTGCGTTTAAGCTGCGTTTAATGTGGTGGGAAGCCAATCTTCACTTGCTAAATGAACTCAAGCCCAAGCTCCCCCCCCCTTTTTTTTTGTAATATGTAGGTGTATACTTTTTCAGAGAATTTTATCTTATAATCGAATGTTAGGTCCATAGTGCTTACAGAAAAATACCCCATAATGCTGACATATTGTATATAATAATATGGAAACATAACTGCACTTTATATCACAAAAAAGACGTGCTCTTTAATATATTTGTTTACAGACAGTGAACTTTATCCGTATAATCATTGATTTGTACTCATATGTATATTTTAATAAAGTTGTCATATTTATGGTGGTAGAAGAGGCTTTCTGTGCTCGCAGGGTGGCCGCAGCTGCCCGCTTACCGAGGCTCTCCGGCTGCATCGCTCCTCGGAGGCAGGGAAAGCCCTGCGCTAGGCGTAGCTTTGGCCGAGGACGCCATGTGTTTCGGGATGCAAATACAAAAAGGTCAGCCTCGACACCCACATCATTGTAGCTTATTTTATTCCTTTTTTTTTTCTATTTTTTTGCTTTTTTTGTTTTTTTTTTTTCTCAGTGATTCCAGAAGTCCTGTACAATAGTTATTACCACGGGACGGGTAGAGAAACAGTCAGTCGTTTGCTTAGTTTCCAAGCTACACTGGAAGGGAGGGATTGGGGGGGGGGGAAAGAAGAAGAAGGAAAAAAGAAGGAAGGCAGGACGGAAAGATAAGTACGTTCACGAGAAATGCGGAGTCTAAGTGCATTTAAACAAACCCGAGTAAGAATTGTACAAAGTAGAGCAGATTTCACCCGAGGCTAAACGCCGCCCGGGAGGGAGCCGACCCGCCTTATTCAACACGTAAGAAACCAAGCGCAGACCCCAAACAGCCCCCCCAAGTACGTCTGAGCCCCTCCTTTGCAGAGACGGATGGGTACTTCGGAAGATTTCCCCTGCAATTAAAAGCCCCCGAGGTCAGAAGTAAAAGAGGGAGGCGCGCGGGGGCACCGGCSCGGCCGGCTGGAGCCCGCTGCCGGTGAGAAGCGCAGCCGGGGCTTCGCCTAAACATCGACTGCATTCCTCCAGGGGGAGAAAGTGGCTTTTTTTAAAATTATTTCTTAATGCATGTGAAAAGGTGCATGCGTGGGGAGGCGCTCGGCTCCCTCCGTGAGAAGCGGGAGGCTCCGGGGATGGTTTTCCCCTCCGAGCCCTGCGGCGGTTCCTCGAAGCCCGGGAGCCCGCGTGTGCGCGTTGGCTCCCCCGGCCCCAGGCGCCTCCCCGCCGGCAGAGCCGCGGCCCGGCCCCGGCGGCCGCCCCAGCCCGAGCCGGGCTCTGCACCCCCTCACTCCCCCCCCGGGCATCCCAGCGCCGCCGAGGGGCCGTGCGCCCCCCGGCCCTGAGGATCCCCGGACGGAGGAGCGGGCGCCCCGGGGCGCTGCGCGTCGCTCGGTGCAACTGCTGAACGTCTCGGCGGCAGGGGGGGGGGGCGTTTCCTAGTTATAAAAGGATGCACGATATCAAAAATCCTCTTTATAAAAACAAACGAACAGAAAAAAATTGCAGCACGGAGCCTAGAAAAACCTCGTGTCCCCGCTGCAACCGTCCTCACCCTTGCACATGGGCTTATTTTTTTGCTCACCCTTCATACAGCAATTAGGCATTTCTCCGTAGAAATACATTCTTTTTTTTTYCTTTCTTTTTTAAAACRCTCCCATGGATTTTTTTTTTCCTTCAAATTCTCGCCGCGGTCGAGCCCCCAGCGGCGCGGCGCSGCTCAGACGTCGGTGCTGATGCTGCGGCTGCGGGAGAAGGCTTCGCGCATGGCCGAGAGGCGGTTGGGGTTGAGGGCCTGCAGGCTGGCCACGCTCACCGGCAGCTCCAGCTCGTCCTGGCTGGCGGTGGTGTAGCTCACGCGGTCGCCCCCGTTGGGCAGGTCCTCGGGGGGCTCCTGCAGGAAGAAGGTGGGGGGCTCGAAGGGCGAGCAGCCGGGGCAGGGCGGGCGGCCCGGCGCCGGCGCCTTGCCGAAGGGCGCGGAGCCGTACAGGGACGGCCCGTTGGTCAGCACTACGTTGCGGTTGCAGTGGAGCGGCGGGATGTGGGAGTGCACGGCGAAGTCGGGCTCCTCCTCGTCCTCTTCGGACTCATCCTTCTTGCAGCAGTAATACTGCAACGGGAGAGCAGCACTCAGCCTTGCGGGAGACAGCTTTTTATTTTATTGCACTGCATTGCATTGCATTGCATTGCATTTTTTGGAGGGGGCCTTACCTGGAGCCTACAGTAGCAGAGGACGGCGATGATGCAAAGTAAAATGACAGTCGCTAATATTCCACCTGTGATGACCACGGTCCCGGCTGTCATTCGCCCGCCTCTCCATTAACAGCCTGTAAAACAGAGCACAGCGGCGTGGGTGACAGGCCAGCGCGAGCGGGGGGGGGGGAGGCCCCGAGCCTGGACCCCCCCCAAGTCCCCGGCTCCCAGAGTCCGGCTGCTTCTCCAAGCTCCCGACCCGGCTTGGGTGCCRAGACCCATTGCACCATTAGTGATTACAAGCAGCCTATAGAATACACATCCATTAAATACAGGCCTATATATTCTATGCATACAGTGCAGATAATTATATATTATATATTTTTAAGTTTTATAGYTGTATATAATACAGATGCATTTGCCTTTCCGAAGCCGGGCGGCAGCGAGGGCGCATCGCTCCGCAGCGTTGGCTCTGCAGCCGAGCCGGCAGCGGCCCGGCCGTGCCGGGATGAGCTACGGACCCGAGCAGAAACAGTGGCTTCTGGCCACCTAATTTACAAGCACTTTAACAGAGTTGGCTGGCAGCTTGCGAGATTGGGTTAAAACCAAAAAAAAAAAAAAAAAAGAAAGAAAAAAAGAAAGAAAAAAAAGAGAAAGAGCCCAGCCACCCCAACCCCAAATTACTCCAGCACCAGAGGAAAAGCAGCCGTATCTGTCAGGGATTTAACCGGCTTCCAAAGAAAATAAATCTATGGCATATTTTCAGGCGCTTAATGTCCTGCTAAAGTTGGGTAAGTGCTGAATGGATAAAGCAGTATCACATTTTATGCTGCCGCTGAGCGGCGCGGCAGGAGCCAGCGTAATTTATAGCCGCGTGCCGGCCGCCGGCGAGCGCCGGGCCGGAGCGGCCTCCCGCCGCCCCCCGAGCAGGAGGAATAAAGCCAGGGGAGCCGTTTCCCCCCCAAAATGCATGGGTGCTTTGGAAAGGTGAAATCCCTTTTGTCAGCAGGGATTTGYGCACGGACGGGAGCAAGAGCGTTTTTGCATTTTGCTCCCCCCCCCAACATACTTGTCTTGTTAAACCTGAGTACCTGGAAGCATTAAAGTCTCCAGCGTGCACGGGYGGGGAGGGGGGAGCAGAGCACATGGAGGCCCACAAGCAGAACAATTCCTGTCTAGACCTCCTTTTTACATTTGTTCCTAATTTCATGCTCCGCAGGCTCCCAGATTCATATATTCGGTAATAAATAGCTCGGTAAAAGGAAGTGCTTCGCAGCTCCGCTGTGGTCTCGGCGAAGGTATGCAGCAGCCCCGGTGCGAGGAGCGCAGGCCCCCAGCGGCGCCGGGCAGCAGGCGCCCGCGCGGCCCCTTCCCGGCTCTGGGGGCTTTTCTGCCGAAATGCAGCCACGGGGCGGAAACCACGGCCCAAGAAAGACAGGAGGAAAGCATATGATGAAATCGTCTTAAGCCGTATCACAGGGGGGGGGACAGGCAGAGGCAGCCCCGGGTGAAAGCCAGCTCCCGGGAYGCTGGTCCAGCCGCTCGAGCGCTTGGATGCAGCTGATTCCTGCCTCCCTCCCAGCCGGCTTTGCCTTCGCGGGGCGCGAAGGACCGTTCACGCCACCGCAGCCCCGAGCCACTTCACTGCGCTCCCCTTGCGGCTCAGCAGGTCTTACCAAGACTTCCACTGATGCAGCTGCAGCGCTCTGGAGGGCACCATCCAGCCCTCCAGCGGCTGCAGAGTCCTCCCGCRCCCGGGATACGGGCATTTTCTGTTCGCAGCAGCCTCAAGAGACACGAGTAGAGCTGCTGTCAGCTCCAGTTATGGCCTAGTGGCACCTGTCCGTGCTGAAACACCCTGGGCATCCAGGGTATGGTGACCGAGGCCTCTGTAGGACATGGGCTTTGAGGTTGCTCTTCCCAAAAGCCTCTTCTCTCCTCTCTTCTGTGCTGCCATGAGGGACTGCAGGGCTTTCCCAGCACGCTGGAATCCAGTCCAGGCCCCATAAATCACCAGCATTTCTGCCCTTGCTGCAGAGACTGAGTGGAGAAGCCCCCCAAGGAGATGTCTCCTACCCAAGCCTGGGTGAAGGGGGGAGTGAGAGAAGCTTCCCACAGGCAACAGAAAAAAAGGACACTGCAGAATTGCACTTGAAAATGCAGAAAGAAGAAGGTGGGAGGAGAGCAAGCACTCCAAACCACCACCAGCAGCAGCTCAAATGAACCCCCCTGGACTGCTGAGCAAGCCTGGAGGCGCCTTGCTAGTGGCCTGGTGCTGAGAGAGGCTGCTCACATCTGAGTTTCATTTCTCAGCCCTGAGGACAGCTCTCCTAGGAAGAGGGGGCCAGAGCTGTTGTGCAACCAGAGCAGCTCAGAGGAGGCCTGTGTGGGAGGACAATTTCAAAGCAGTTGGGGGTGGCCTGAGTAAAGACCATCTCAAGGGCTCCAGCCAACTCATCCCAGCTAATCGTGGCTCCAAACGCAGAGCGCCAGGTGCTGGAGCGCTCCAGCCCCGGCCGGCTCCTGTGGACCGGCTGGACCCTGCACGCCGGCAGCTGCAGGAGGAGGAGACACGCGACCAGTAGGGAAACCACATGGAGATTTCTTCAGGAGCCACTCAAGTGTGCTGTTAAACCAGYGTTGGGGATTTGTAGGTGTAAGAACAACCTTCAGACTACACCTCTGGAGGAATGGGGCCTCCAGCCATCCCACCCCATCCTGTCCCATCCCATCCTTGAGGCCAGGGCAAGAGACTCACCCCTGAAACCTTCTGCCCTAGCTGAAACCACTGTCACGGCAAGCCCCAGAAATCAGGTCTCAAACGGGAGCACCRGTCTCACCAAAACCGTGTGTGTACAAGGAGAGCATCTTAACTACGAAGAGCTGTAGAGCTCGGTTCGCCCTGTGCAGGTGGTGCTACCCACACGCACCCCAGGCCAGCTCCGGGTCCCGGCTCCCTCTGTAGCCAGAAGAGACACAACCCTCATTTTACAAGGAAGCTGGGAACTGTCGTAATCACCAGACTCTACAAGCTGGAGATTTAAATAAAACAGCCAAACTCAGTACACAACAACTGGCAGCACAACCACGAGAGCTGGCGGGATTCCTCGTGTCCAACACGCCCAGCACTTGGAGAAGGCTGGGGCTTGGGCCCCGCCGAAATAAAAGGACTAAAGAAACACCCCCACGCTCGAGTGTCGTTTCTATCAGCGCTTTTGCAGCGAGAAAGCCCCTGTCCTAGCCGTCCTCCTGATCGCGACTCCCTGGGAAGCGCCGAGCACGGCGGCGCTTCCCGCTGCTTCCCGGTTTGCCGTCGCAAGGCTGCCGCCACCCTTCCCGATAGTGGACCTGGGCTCTGGCCCGAGCGCACGTGCAGATGCGTCGCTGACACACGCGCTGCTCATTCCCAGCAGCAGCCTGAACCACAAACCTCTTTTTTTTTTTTTTTTCCTTGTTTCCTCTTTTTTTAGTCAATAGTTGCAGCTTTCTGGCGAACCACCTCACACCTGGAGCTGGGCAGCAGGGAAGATCAGTAAATCTGACCCGGGCTGCAGGCGGGTGCAGAGCAGCCGGGCAGAGGCTGCCGGGGGGTTGCGGGGGGGGCCGTGCCCATGCCCTGGGGCCGGTGGTTAGATTTGCAGGGTGCCCAGCGTGCCAGCTGCGGGCCGGGAGCCCGGCGGGCGCGCGCCGTGCTCTAGCACACGCTGCCCTCCGCAGCGAGCCCCGCCGGCAGCAGCTGGGGAGAAGCCCGGGAAGCAAGGCAGGCGTTCGCTTGTGACCCCTTGCTGCGCGTGTGGCCTGGGAGCGGGCACTGCGGTATTTCTTACGGGAGAAGCGGGATTGCATTTCCACGGAGGCGTGCCCCGCGAGCACAGCGGCCCGGGCGCTTGGACGTGCCCGACGCAGGACGGCCGGGTGGCAGGTTCCCCGAGCTGGGCAGGCCGGCTGCTGCCGCCCTCCACCTGCAGCGGGGTGCACGCAGCATGGGGGAGCAGCACCTCGGCCCAGAGACTGAGCGACAGCGAGCAACAAGTTGGCCTGGGTAGAGGAGACAGGATCTGAGCCCTTGGTGCTGCAAAGTCTGGGGAGAGCCTGGCTTGCCCTCACCTCTTGGAGGTAAATCCTGCCAGGCCAGATGCTCTTGCCACCCCTGGTCGCGCAGGTCCAAGGGCAAACCTCTGACAGCATCAACCGCTAGCTAAAGCCATCGCCCGGCAAGCAGCCACCAGCCCGGGTGGTGGGGAACCAGCAAATAAGTTAGAAGCCAAAAAGAGTTTGGTGGCAAATACAGCCTGATTTCTGCATTTCCCCCRGTTCCTGTAATCCTACCCAGTGAATGAACAAGAGCAGGGCTGCTAGGAACAGCCGGGCAGCGTGCCAGCGGGAGACTTTGCATTTATGGAGCCAGCGGACATGGCAGCTGCCAGAAACACAGGCGGAGAACGTGGCTTTCGTATGAAAAACACTTTAAGCAGGCGGCCTGCATCACTTCTGTTTGCTTTCTCTCTCCTCCTCATGACGGCAGCATTTCTGGCCTGGGGGTTGATGCTCTGCGTAAACAGCAGGGATTTTAACAGCCAGGATCTACCGCCGGCAGGCGGGAAGGGGTGCGCGGGGACGCAGTGCGCGCCCGTCGCTTGGACGAGGCCGGCTGAGCACTCCCATCAGCAGGTCCCCTTAGCTCTGGCTGCTGTCCCTCGGGGCGCRCCGGTGACGTGCAGGGGGCCGAGGTCTTTCCCTACCCTGCAGATAGGGGTTTGGGCCRCCGCTGAGGATGCCTGGAAGAAGAAGGGGTTTGGGAAGTGAGTCTTGGGCAGGAAGGGCTCCACCACCTGCGAGATGCAACCCCACCTGGGCTGCACGCACAAGCTGCGGCACTGCTGCGGGCTTCCAGGTGACARATCAGCACAGGGAGCAAAGATTTTCACATCAGCCTGAAAGCGCCGGTCCCTTCCTGGTGGCCTTGCAGCRGTGATCTGGTCTGTAATTAATTGTGGAGTCAACTGACACTATTATGGAGGTAATATCTAAACGGGAGTTCAGCTGAGACTGCAGTACGACCCACGTGSCTTCACCCACCGCTGAAGCACCCCCAGCTCTGCTCTGAACAGACTCTGACACTGAAGCTCCCACTAATGTCCAAATTGGAAACAATATTTTCAAAAGGCGATTTATATACAGCGCMGCAATAAATTATTCAGCAGATAGGCTATCACTGGAGCAGCGCTGAGCTCTGCAGAACAGGATCTCAGCCCCCTCCCGGGCTCCTGCTCGTAGTGACGCAGTCTGGGCAAGGGTGGGAAGGCAGCCCGGGGAGGCACCCGCCGGGCCCACGGCTCGCGGCGATGCCGTAGGGAACGGCGGAGGGCAGGAGGAAAACGCCTGCGCTCCCGAGGACGTGGCCTGGAGCGACRGGGAGAGCTGGGCGAGAGAGAGCCCCCTCCTCGCCCGGACGCGGGTTCAGGGCTCTCCCGCTGCTTTTAGCTTCCCTGGTGACAAGAGTAAAACCCCCAGGRGCATCAGGCTAATGCAAGACGAGCATCGGGTACAGCCCAGCAGCTCGCGTCGCTCACAGCCCAGGATAACCCCCCCCAGCCAGAAACGCTCCTCCGGGGCTCCCGGAGCAGCACCGGGGCTCAGGCTGGGGGGGTGGATGCAGACTGCGAACGCTGCGGCGAGCCTGGGCCACCTGTGGGTCCTTCTTACCGTCCCGCAGAATTTTATAGCSTAAATGCTGTGCGGGCATTCAGGCCCAGGCTGCGGGGCAGCCCAAGCGCTCCTAGAAAAGCTGCTGTTTTCCCGGGCAGACGGGGCGGACGTGCCGCGATCGAACCCCGCGGGTGTCCCTGCGAGCAGCCGCTCCGCCGAAGCGGCCGCGTGATGTTCTGGCGCAGGAACAGCTCGTCGGGAAGGAAATCCAGGAAAGGAGGCCGAGGCTTTCCATGGCATTCAGCATACAGAATCTGGGGTTTTCCTGAAGCCCATCTTGCAAGAATCACAGAAATAGAAAGAAGGAACAATTAGGGGATCCACTTCCCTGGACATCCCCGCAGACCATTTTTTAAATCGGAAATTGGCTCTTACTGWGCTTTTGATTTTTCAGCGCACTTGACCCGGCTGCCTTCAAAGCGAATCGATCTCGGGGGTTCCTGCCCCAGCCTATTGCAAGAGGGAATACGCGCTCCGCCGTAATGAGGCAATAATGTCGTTTAATCYGACTAAATCACGCCTAAGGAAAAATAATATTTGCACAGCTCATCAAAGAGGCACGGAGACTCACTAAGCACAACTCCGGGCACGAATTTAAATGACTGCGGATGCTAAATGGAGYGCAGCRGTGCTGCTGGGGCCGGGCGGAGGGCAGAGGAAGYGCCGGATCCGCTGCCCGCGGAGCCCCCTGCCCGGGGGACCCCAGAGGGGCGGCTACCTCTGCCCCAAGCAAACGGGGGACGATTCACAGATGGGTCATGTTCCTGCAAGAGTCGGGGGTACCTGRCCCCGGACCTGGGTTTTCCCTGGCATCCAGCCTCCGTCACCGCGGTGCAGACCCCGGCCCCTGCTCCACGCAGCCGGAGCAYGGCGCGTCCTTGCCTGGGCCAGCACAAAGCACCGAGCACTCCCTGGTCTGGTATGTTCCCGCCAGCCTAGCAGAGGTAAAGATAAAAATTAGCCCCACGGAAGTGGCTGTGCTGGACTTGCCTCCAGGTCTGACCCAGCCAGACACTCCCCGTTGGGCTTTGAGCGCTGTCACCAAACCAAGCAGAGTTTTACCCTCCACTGTCCCACCTTTCACAGTCCAAAGAGTCACACACTGCATAAGCACTGGGAATTATTTCCATACATCAGCTGAAAAGCAGACAGTAATCCAAAACACACATAAGCAGCCTAAACGTCAAAAAAAAA
>NW_028187166.1:1621061-1632842 GCF_003343005.1 Rhea americana | reverse complement strand
AAAAATCCAGATCCAGGTCTGTCTTTCTACCCCACATCATTTAATTGCCTCCTGAATTAAGGCTTAGTCAGCTTGAGATATTTAGCATCGGGGTGAGCAGTTCTTGGTATTATCAGCTTGAGATAAGCTATTGCGATCACTGCTAAGGAGGAAATAAATCASAGGGTAGAAAATACCCAGCTGCCAAAGACACTTCTCCTGATGGACTGTTTTGAAAACCTCCTCTGGCTGACCTGAACAGCTGGTATTAGCTTCTTAAGAACTAACAGTAAGTCTTTTTCCCATCCAGTTCACCAAACACTCCCCACACGCCCTGTCCTTCACCATCCAAAGGGAACGTGCATCTCAGCCACCTTGCAAGGAGCAACCYGCTGGAGACCAGGCTGAAAGACCAGAAAGTCTTAACGGTCAGAAATCTGCAATGAAGTGACACATGAAAGGTGGAAAAAAATAAAGGGGGGGGGGGTAATTTTACTAGAAGAAAGCTCAGGAAAGGAAACTCRGAGACAATCCACTTCCCTGGAGAAAAGCTAGGCTGGCTGCTCAGAACGGAGAGCGAAGGAAGACCATAGTTATTTATCCTGATTATCAGCAAACCAACGAAAGCAGAGCTGCATTGCAAAGTGCATCACAGAGCAGAGGTATCAAAACAGGGCGGGAGTCAGTCTGAGGTGATTTCTGGTTACAGGATCATTTCTGGAGTGGCTGGACCAGCTCTGTGCCAGGGAGCTTGTCCTTCTGAAACAGCAACTCTCCCCAGAATTGCTCCATTCTCTCTGAATTTTGGAAGCTCTTCAGGATGAAAACCAGCTACTGCTGTTCTCAAAGCCTGATGAAGCCAGGGGAGCCCAAGTGTTCATGACCTTTTACACTAATAAATCATGCCAGCTTTCCTAGTGCAACATCACCTGGCAAATGCCTCGAGAGCAGTAGTTTTGTCACTCCCTTGCTTGGATGGGACCGCTGGGGCATGCAATGTGAAGCGACTCACGGAGAGATGCTGGCTGAGGTTACAGCAAGTCACAGTGCCAGCTCCCAGCTCCTGCCTGGGAGAAGAAGYTGTCCTCAGTAGGTTTTACACATACTGTGACTCATATTGCCACAGTAGAAAGGGGTAAAAACACCCCACAAAGCTCCTGAGGAAGTTTTCTGGTGCTAATGGCACTAACACTGCAGCTAAGAAGGGTYTGACAGTCCCAGCCTGGAGAGCCTCTGTGCAGGAGGATCTTGTGCACATCACGTTACCAAGATGGTGATGGAGACAAGGCTCCTGTGGGACAGAGCTGCTATGTGGTGGGAGAGCAAGGATTTGTTACCCTCTGAAGGCCACGCAAAGCATCAGGAGAAGCATTCCTCATGGTGGCCCTCCCACAGTTGCTGCTGCAGCTTGGAGGAGTTTCTTGGCTCTGGCTACGCAGCGGAGTCCACACGGAGCCTCATTCCTATGGGAARACATTGCAGCAACCAGCTGGGGGGAGACCAACCACGCCAGCCCTGCTGGGATTCAAACCCCTGCTGCTAGGAACGCTGCAYGCCTCAGAGCTTGTGCTTATACCTTTTAGCTTTTGCCTAAGGCCACAACAAACCCTTGCAGACCCACRGACAGCAAAGAGAAGACCAACAGCTGATGCAGCCAGCAGCTGGCCCCAGCTAAATTCAGCCTTCATGCAACATCTCAGCCAACGCAGTTTAAGCTGTGGGCCTCAGCCCTGTAGACCTGCTCAGCTCCGGCCAGTGTAGCAGTATCATGCTTGGGGGATGGAGGGGGGGAAGAAAGTGCTGCTACTATAACACCAGTTTTACAGACAGGGAAACTGAGGCACGCGCTGATTGGGGCTCGGCTTTTGAAGCCTGGTATGGTGATGTCTATCAAACGCCGCTCATTTCCAGGCTAAGGTGACTCCCCCCCGCGCTGGCACTCGGGATGAGGGGCCCCGGCTCCGGGCACTGCCGCCTGCTCYGTGCCCCCCAGCCCTGGCGGCCCCCGCGATGCCGCCAGGCCCAGCCAGCGGACCGGGGCTGGCCGTGGGAAGGACACGYGCAGGGCACCTTTCCGCTGAGCGGTAAAATGCAGCCGGCTTTGCATTTCTAAGAGGTGAGATCCCAGCTCAGCATGAAGGGAGGATCTTAGGCAGATTAAAGTATTTGTGAACTGCACAACTGTCCCTCGTTTGCTTTTATGAAACAGGCCCCAAATGGCTGGGATGGAGGCAGCAGAAAGCACCGTTTCCTTGGTGCATATTGAACACACCGAGCCGAGCGCTCCAGGGACCATCCTGCATCCAGCCTCGGCCACGGGCAGGGCAGGGAGCAGCAGCCGTCACTCACTCCTTGCAAGCCCCAGAGCCGGCACGCGTCCCCCGGCTGYGCCTCAGCCCCCAGCGCTGCGTCCGGGGCACCCCCAGGACCTGCTGCCCCAGGCCTTTTCCTAAACTCACTCTCGGTAACGTGGTTTACGTGTTGCCAGCTGTAAGGAATGAAGAGGGAGCACAGCCAGGGCTGCCTCCACCCCCGTGCTCACATCAGCTCCTGGTCCGAGGGGACGCGCTGGCACCAGTCAGAGCTGGTGTCTAGGCACCATCTSCCCCGCGTCGGCTCCCTCGTGCCACCTCTCACCTTGCTCTGCTACGAGGACAAAGTTTTCCGGTGCGTCCCTCWCAGCGTGCCGTGGCGGTGTGCTCTTACTCTGGCTGGATTACTCCCGGGCTTCGAGGCAGCAGTTTTTCACGGAGCCCCGYCTGGGAGGGACCGCTCTCGGCTGCAGAGGAGGCTGCCGGCTGCCCCGCGGCAGCTGCACAGGCGCACGTGGGCTCCAGGTCTCCGCGCAAACTCTTCACTCTTGCTTTTAGCTCTTCCTTCCCTCTCTCCCCCTTACTGATCTCACCTCTCTTCCCAGTCACTCCCTCTCCGAGTTGCCTTTTGCCCGGTTTTCCCCGGCAAACCCTGCAGATCTCTTCCCCCCCCCCGTCCCTCGCAACCCCAACCCCCTGCAGCGCGACCTCGGCCCGCGCGCGCGGATCCTGCTGCCGCGTGCAGCCCAGTCCTGGCTCCGGCCACGACGGCGCCGACCCTCCGGGCTCCCCCAGGAGCCGCGCGGGCGCCGGCAGCCCCACCTGGGCTCTCCAAAGCGACGCACGTCCTCGCCTTAAAAAAWTCCCGGGAAATCACAAACGAGGGTACGGAGTTTCCATAGCTACAGCTCTACGTTGCTCCCGCGGAGGCTCAAGTCCAGCCCGTGTAAGGAAAAGCAGAGGGTTTTCCCCGCTCCGCTCCCACCAGGTGCTACGACACAGGAGCAGCGCAGCGGACGGGAGGGACCGAGCTCCGTGAGCGCAGGAGCACGCGTAAGCGCCAGGCGCTGCCGGCACGCGCCGCCCCGGGGGCTTTCGGGGGCTTCSATTACAGCTTTTCCTGAGCGAGGAGAGGGGGAAAGATTTAACTCGGAGGAAGAAGAAACCCAGGACAACAAACCAGTCAGAAGCACGAAGCGGAGAAGGTTGAGTGTTTCTCGCAGCTCAGCTGAGAAGCACCATCCGGCAAATAAAGAAACGGCCAAAAACCTTCACACGAAYTGTTCCTCTCGAAAACACGTGGGCTTAACAGAGCTGCTGAGATCAAGGCTTTGAAATATCGGCTGTTCCCAGGGACAGCACCTTTCAGAAACCAAAACGCATGATCTGCCACCACGTGACGTATCTTTCTGCCCGCATCAGCGCCCGAGCGACGCGGCCGCTGCCTCTGCCGCGGCTCCGGGGCGCTGGCGAGGCCTCGTGAGGCCCCGAAGCTCAACGATTTTACCCCTCTACAGCCAACAGTGCTAACACAACTTAGCAATATTTCTGATTTTTATTTACTACCAGTCAAGCCAGGTAACATTTTTAACACCTGCCCTTCGTCTGTCCCTCGAGCACCCAGCGGCGCGACACCGCGCTTACGGCGGCATCCAGAAGGCAACCAAGAGCAGCGCTTGCTTTGCCAGAAACCTGTATCATGTCTCGTGTTTTCTGTAACCTATGCAGTTTTACTTAAAAATAAAACAAAAACAAAAATGTGATGCCAGCAACTCRAGAATATGTGCAACCAGGAAAATCCGACTTTCTGTGGGCTGAATCTGCTCCCACGAGCTACCACGAGAGGCAGGAATAACTCTCGGGAAGTCAGCGATGCTAAACTGTTGCAAATCAGAAGCAGCAAGCTGCAACTGCCTGAAGTTAATCGTGTAAATATTATGCCTGTCTTTCTCGCAGGGGAGCGCGCAGCCCCCGGGGTGTCACAGGTGGCGCTGCCCGGAGCGGGAGCGGGCTGACCGCGCGCACGTTTATTCCCTCTCCCTGTTTGCATGTGAAAAGGAGTCTCGGGGGAAACCCACGGGGCTAGCCCTCAGTTTGAATTATTTCCCCAGCCCCTATTTTGTCCAAGATCCCGCAAAATTAGCTCAACAGCAAACCAAAACCAACCCTTCCTGTCCTTGCCCCGCAGGTTCGCTCCCGCTCTCGCAGCGCGGCTGCTTCTCCCCAGCTCGCACCAGCAATCTTCGCAGGCCTTGCTCACCCGGCAGGCGACCCCACTCCAAAGAAGATACGGCCTCTTCCTTCCACACGAGAGCTTTACAGACTGCATCCCTGCAAACCCCGCTTGCCGAGAGGGCCTGGAAGAGATCCYGGCTTCCTCCTAGCAGCAAGGCCGGGCATTTCCCAGGCCGCCTCTCAGCAGCCGAAGCACTGAAGCTCCTGCTCAAAATAGAGTCTCCGACTCGATACGGTGTTCCCCCCCCCCCCCGAGGGAGCCCAGCTTGGATTTCCACAAGGGCACAGTATCCTGACACGCACCTCACGTGTATTTTGTTAACTCGGGGCCTCCCCAGGAGCAACACGGGAGCTATTGCGCTGCAAACSGTTTCTGCAGCCGAAGTTCGAGCTGAGTCAAGTTGCAGCCGTTCGTTGTACCAGAACCAGGCAGCTACCGGCAGCGCGCTCACCAAAGAGGCCCATCAGCCTGGATACGCACGGGTTGGCCAGGTTTCTCCCAAGCAAAGCTGATCTCTACCCTGTAATCCATCCCGCAGTATTTGCAGCGTGCGGGATGGAGGCTATGCCGACTGCCACTAGAGGGGACGCGTTGATTTTAGCAGTGCTGTAACAGCAGACGCTGGAGAGCAGAGCCCGGCTGCCAGCGCGCTTCGGGCAACGGTTACCGCGTCCAAGCCCCGGTGGAAGACCGGGCGTGGGAACGAGCAACGCGCTCGGCGAGGGAGACTCCCTGCGCCAAACAATTTTTAATCTATCTACAAAAGACAGATCAAAGGAAATAGCATCATCTCTGTTTTACAGCGGGGGCACAGATGGACAGRAGAAGAGTCAGTGATTTGCCAAAGCTCAGGCAGGAAAACCCACGATAGATCTTAAAACCAAACAAATCCAAAACCACGCTGAGAGCAAAGGGAATCCAGACATTAATGGCAYGGCAAAGCCGAAGCAACAGCCGCTGCTTGAACGGGGAAGCATGCTCCTGCCACGCACAGGCGGCAGTCTTCAGACTCTGAGGTCTGCACAGATGATTGCACTGTCGCTGCCAGTTATGTCAGAAAATATTATATTATTTTCTGGGGAAAAGATAAACATAGAACCCAGGAGAGTAAAGGTAGAAAACTGGTGACAAAAATGAGTAAAACTGTTTGTAGGTAAGTGAGTCTTCTAGCAGGCAATCATCCCTGCAAACGGATGTTTCTGTAGAGCTGCAATTCGCACGCTGTGACACAGCCGCGGTCGGCTCGCCCGGCGCCTMGCTGCGAGCTCCCCGTGCCCGCAGGCACGCCGCGGCGCGGTCACAGCGCACCCCAGCTCCAGTGAGCTCCACACATCCGCTTCGACAGCCAAGTCCGAAGCCTCTCTCGCTGGCGGCGGGTGCCAGCTTGCAAGTCTCCGAGTCTCGAGCCGCTTGGATCTGCTGCAGGGCGAGGCGGCCGGGCCAGGCGAGGCTGGGGCGCACGAGGGCTGGGCAGCGGCGGTCCCCMGGGAGCTGCGAAGCGCTGGCAGCACCAGCGACCTGTCTGCGGGCAGCCCGCTGCCTTTCGTTACTGCTGATATTTTCTCCCCTTTAATTTCAAAAACTCTGAAGTGCTCAGCGAGGGAAGAGACAATCTGSCTTCTAGCGATTTTAGCTCTTCAGGCGCACGCAGAAGTGTTGCAAACGGCCAGTTCTGCCCACTACGGCCAAGCCTGGACGGAGACCTGCTTTCCAGGCAGCCGAGGAGCACGGCACCGCTCTGCACGGGATCGAGCGGAAGGACAGAGGACTTCTCCTCCCGGTTTGCCAGGAGGCCCTGGCAGCACGAGGGGAGGAGATCGCAGCTCTCTCTGCGGCGTCCCCCCGCCAGCATAACCACCTTCCGCAGCTCAGACCTTCCGATGAACTTGTAACCAGAGAAAAGCTACAGCGTGGCCTCAAAACCGTTCCTAAAGCTGGCAATGCAGAGGGTTTCATCCCCCATCTATCAAGAAGATCATCATCTTTATCCCCTGCCAAACAGAGGCCGATTAGTGCAGCTGTGGAGGGAGCCTAAGCTGGAGTTCAGTGGAAATTGAAAAAAAAACCCTACAAGCTCTTTAAGCAAAGCCTATCTTTCAGGCTGGCAGCTTCCAAGGGTTATCTYGCCACCCAAGTTTCCTGTAATTGGTATCTTAGAAAGCAAAGGAGAGAAAAGGGCTGCAGAACAAGCAGTAGTTACTGACCTGTGTGAGGGAAGAGCTGGAGCATCAGCAAATAATTAGAAGTAGAAAAGCAGATGGGAAAGAGCAAGGCTGGGCTGTGCGGGCTCCGCTCGGCTCCCGCAGGCACGCGCCGGCTGAGCTCCGCTGCGGATCTGACACCGGCCTGCGCCAGCACCCGGGCAGGGCTGGAGCGGCAGCGGAGGACCGGGAGCGAGCGCCGCGGCCGGGTGCTCCCCGGAGCGGGGCGGCGTGCTGGAGGCCTCCTCCAGCCTCTTCGATCACGCTCAGCCCCAGCTCACTCCCAYGGGAAAGCAGTGGCAAAACAGCGTGAAAGACACGGGAGCACGTGACACGGGTTCCTCCCCATCGCCCGTCTCTGAGGTGCATGAAATTAGCACTGAGAACTAATTCTGTTCGCCCTCGGGCCAAGGTAGGAAGCCAGGAGTAATTTCCACCGGCAGAGCGTGCGGGTGGGAAGCTGGTGTGAGTAACTGCAAAGCCACATCTCCCTGCTGCCACATTTTAGCAGCCTCCTCGTCACCTGGATGARGGAAGGGGATGGCTGGCACTTTGCTTCTGCAAACATTTCACTTGCCTCATTCCTTTTTTCTTTTTTTTTAATAAGGATGCTATTCACTGAATGGGGAAATGATGCATAAAAGATGTAGTCTGCAGAGTTATCTCCCGCACTCAGCTCCAGCAGCCTCCTCTCCCGGGCCGGGCAGTCTCACACCCTCCGTCTCTGAGCCRGTTACTTTACTCATTGCCAATGAGAATTTTTTTCTCCTCAGAGCTTTGAGCGGGGCTCTCCCACCAGCCTTCTCTGCTGACGTGGGCCCTGCTGYGCTACAACGCTGGCCTGAGAAACCTGTGTGCCGTGGAACCCCGACGGACCCCACAGCCCCGCGGTGCCCCTCGGCCCGTGCCCTTTCCACAGTCAGATGCACGCTTCCTAGGCTTGATCCAGCCACCACTGAAGTAAACAGAAAACCTCATTTCTTCTGTTTGGATCAAGTCCCCGGCATGGGTAGGACCAGCTGAAACTTGCTTTGGGGTTTCTTATATCTTTCCTTTAAAATGTCCTTCAGAAAAAGGCAATTAGCACAGGACCATTAAGGCTTTCCCATTGCCCGGCCAGCTAATTCRCTAGGAGTCTCTTGAAATAACCTTTAAACAATAGATCCTGTCTGCTTTGCTGAGTGTTTCTGAACTCAACGGTAATGCATCCAGATGTCATCTGTGTCTACTGTAGGCCTAACTATTTCTGGAAACACACCAAGGGCAAATTGCTTGGATAATGTCAGATATTGTTGCACAGAGAATGTGACAAGTTCCCATTTCTTTGATAAAAGCCGTGGAGCAGAGGGGAGCACGACGGGGAGCCAGAGGTGCATGCACAGCACCGTACCATCCCCACAGACCCGTGTAGGAGTTGCATACGGTGCCCTGTAGCTTGTCCCCTGTATGATCATAGGCAGGTGCAAGCCGCATGCACTCCCCATTGGGAGGAAATTAGTGTACTGCCAAGCAAAGCCTGACAAGCTCGAACTGCCGTGCGGATCCTGCCGGCTTGTCACTACAGGTGGCTTTTTTTTTTTTTTTTTTTTTTTTTTTCCTGTAGGAATGAAATAGGGAGAAGAGCACTGGGGCGAAGCTACCTTCATGGCCAGGCAAAATTCAGGAGTGAGGCTAGGCTCGTGCTGTGCCATTATTCCAAGTGAAGCCAAACACCAGCTCTGACCCATCACAGGTGCTTGTCTCGACAAGCAAGATAAAACCCTGTCCAAAGTGAGAGGGTAAACAAAACTCCCCCAGCACTGGACTCATCTCTTGCCTCCGTGCCCCGGGCTGCCGGGAGGAGCACCGGCACATGTGGTGGGAGATGCCAGCGCTGCCTGGCAGCCCCCRGGTGCAGTTTATAGTTGGTGCTCCAACTCCAGTGAAAAACCCGCATTCACAGCCCTGTAGGACGGGGTGAAACAAGCTGCACGGGGATTCCCAAGCCCCAAACACCTCGTGCAAACGGGAAGCGGGCTGGGAGCCACAACTGCCTGGGTGCCTTGCTTCTCCAGCAAGCATTCATTTGGAAACCCCATCCCAGACGGCCACTGCAGAGCCAGCCCCTGAGATTTTGGCCAAAATCAAAATTTCTCCTTTCTGTGCTGTGTCTGACACAGGGGCACKGTCACCTTGAGAGCTGCACAGCCCGCAGGAACCGGTTCATCTCTCTGGTGCCCCAAGCCACGATTAATGGGTCATGGTTATCATTAAACTTTCCAGGGAGAAATGTGTCCAAGGATATTTCAAAAAGTTATTAGAATTTTTAATTTTTTCCCCYAGCCCTTTCAGTTGACCTCTGCAGTGGCCGGTTCTCTTGGAGACTGCAGAGCCCGGAGGGTCCTAGTGTCGGGCCGTCTCCAGGCTGCTCTTTGTCAGCCCGGAGCTCTCAGCCATGACCTGAACGTGGCTGGAAGCTCTGAAGGGAGTCAGACTCCATCACCCAACATATTTTTAGTCCCTCTGCCAAGCYGTGGCGTTTGAATATATGTTTTTTCTCAGTCAAAAGGTAAATAAATCCTGTAATAAATTACATCGTGAGGAGAAAAGGAGCTAACAACGACATGGGAGGAAGCATAAAGCAGAACAGGAACTAGCTGCAAGTTCAACCCCTCYTTGCCACCTCTCCTCCACTCCTTCCCTGCTCTTCTTACATGTTAAAGGGTTGCATCACAAGCCATCTCAGTGGGAGCCCTGCTAGCAGCAAACGCTTCTTCCCTGGCCATATCCTAACCCGCCCCCCCCCCCGACAACACGACAGCCAGGTAGCACAACATGATGTGTGAGGAGATGCCGAGTTAGGTCTATTCCTCATGACACCACTAGCACAGTTAGGCACCATTCAACCAAGTGAAAAGCTCAGAGGTTGGAACCTGCTCAGACATGTCAATACTATACAGCTTTGGTCAACTGCAAAACTCCTCACGGAACTAACCCCTGGGAACTGAGGACATACCCTGATGGGCCTGAGGGTCAGTGTCAGCATCTTCGGGCTGCAAGGATGTAGCTAAGCTCCTGGCTGTGCACAAGCACCCAAGAGCATTGAGCACACAGACACTTTTGTGGATCYGGCTCCCAGCAGAGTTTTCAAAGAAGCCTTAGGAGCTTTGTTGGTTGTTCTTCATCTTCAGGCATGCAAATGCCCTTAAAAAGACTTGAGCCAACACATCACTGAAAAAGAGCGGGTTGTCTGCAACTTAGCCACTTCCAAAAACATTCTCCTTAAATCATAAATATGCGAGGTGAAACTTTCAGACTAGATTATCGTATCACCTATATGAACAAGGGTTTGGAGACYGTTGCAATTATCATGGAAAAGGATCAGGATGAAACTTGAAAACTGGAAYTATCTACAAGGCTTTGCTGGAATGCAAACAGAAACACAATTAATAAACTGCTGCAATTAATAAACACAGCACTGGTACCTTTCTGTGACTATTGTGTTCAGGCGGGCACATGCATTTCAGAACTACCTGTATTTCTAATCTGCATTCACTGACAAGGGAGCAGAAAGGAACAAGTGCAGAGTGGCTGTTTCCTTTCTTTCTCCTCACACTGCCACATTTTTCATAAGTGAGAACCAACATATGGAGGGGCGATAAATCACTGCCAGTCACTTTAGAGCATTTTGCTGAAGTTCTTTATATCTTTTGAGCACCAGCACCAGTCTCTACAAGTTCTTGTCATTGTTCTGTGCAGAAATCACAGTGTGCAGAGGAAGGAGGTTACAGGTTTAATTACGGCTGCACGCTCTTGAAGGTGTTTGAACTGTCTTTTCACCAAGTGACATCTTTAATGCATCTTTCTGCTTATTTCAGAAAAGAAGACAAACAACCATAAAAGGCTGCAAACAACCTTTCTTTGTTCACACGCCATTGCAATGGGGCAAGTGCCTAAGTGCAGGTGTTTGGCTGGCTTGTACATTTAGTTTATGAGCAATGTACATAAACTATTATCCCTTAGCAGCATTATATTTTAGATGCTTACACAGTGAAGGCATAAGATACAATGACTGAAAAACCCAATYGTACAGGGCTCTATTGCTTAAAGGAGGTCAGCCAGGAGAACTATCCACACGCCAAACACATTGGGGTACCAGCCAGGTTTCCTAAAATGACAGGTATCCATCATGGGCAACTTAGGTGTTTTATTTTACCATCTAGGTTTTACACTGATCTCACTGCTCTTTTTAAGCTAGAAAACAATCATCTGTTGAACCTCCAAGTGCTGTCTTCTCTTACCTTTAATTTACTCTGTCAGAAACGTGTCTACCTTAATGAGTATGAGCACACCCCCACTACCTTCCGAGTCTGGTGATCTGTTATGTCTAACATAAATAATCCTGTCTGAAACCACTCAATACAGGGAAATGAAAAGCCATCTTCCCTTGGGAGCTCTCTCTCCCTCACGCAGCCCCCCGCAGCTTGCAGACTACCTTTAATGCACTGAGCAATGTCCATGTGCAAACCCTGGTCTCCAGGTGAGATGTGCACACAGACCGGCACGAGCGGCTGGTTTTGGCCCCAGGCCGAGTGCGCGAAGGYGGACGAGCTGTCCCCAGAGCAGAGAAGGACACAGCCTGCGTGCCTAGGAGGGCATGGCGCAGGGGGAGGTTTCCCTCCACAACCCTGAGAGATGCTTTAATGACCTCCTTCCCGTATACAGCTTTGACTCTAAAGACATTGCAAGAATTAGCAAAAGGAAGCCGGGAGCACCCTGCTCTTTCTCCTCCGAGCCCAAGGTGCTGGGGTTTGACCGGCCTCCCTGTGACAGATGACAGGGGAGCAGATGCCAYGCAATTCTCCAGGTCCCTATCTGCTCCATCTCTCCTGCTCCAAATCCCCTTCCTAGCCACAACTGTCACGGCAGGGCTAGTCCTCTGCCTGCTTTCCTCTCCGCAGACGCTCCCTGCGGACGGCGGCTGGGCTGCCAGTCTCCAGGAGCAGCAATCCCACCGCGGCTTTGGAAAACAAGAGAAGCAAGTGCAGTTTAGGATGCACCGGGAGCCGGGAAG
>NW_028187166.1:1509811-1620306 GCF_003343005.1 Rhea americana | reverse complement strand
CCGGCGGCGCCCGCGCAGCGGGGCTCGGCTGGAGCGCGGAGCCGCGCTGGCCCCGCACCGCCCCGTGGGGGGAGCCGGGCACCCCACGCGGAGCAGGGGCACCCCACATGGAGCTAGAACACACCACACAGGGGGCTGGGGCACCCCACGAGGAGCCGGGGCACCCCACACGTGGAGCTAGAGCATCCCACATGGAGCCGGGGCACCCCACGTGGAGGTGGGACATCCCACCAGAGCTGTGGAACCCCACACATGGAAGTGGGGCACCCTACATGGAGGTGAGACACCCCACATATGGAGCTGCGGCACCCCAACAGAGCCAGGGCACCCTACATGCAGGTTAGACAYCCCAAACGGAGCTGAGAAACCCCACACCTGGGGCTGGGGCACCCCATATGGAGCCAGAGGAMCAATCATGGAACTGGGGCACCCCACATGGAGCGGGGCATCCCCACACAGAGCAGGGCTGTCCCCCCACACACAGCTGGGTCACCCCACACACAGACGTCCCCACACATGTACATGGAGACTTTCTCCATGGGCAGAGCCAGCCCATCCCCATTCATAGCTGAGCTGTACCCACACATGGCCAAGCTCTCTCCGCAGGGAGAGTCCCCACTGTGGCCTCCAGCCCTCTCCTCCTGGCTGAAAGCAGTGTGGAGCCCCYCGCGGCAGCGCCAGCCCAGCTGCCGGACATGGCCTAGCTCTCCCTCCGGCCCAGTGCATGGAGGAGCGATGGCCTGGTCAGTCCCGACCGGTGGGGCCACGAGGAGGAGCATGGTTTGGCCGAGAGAGCCTTCATCCCCAGCGCTGGTGCAGAGAAGGCACTGTGCAAACCACGCAGGGTTAWCGAACAAGGCCAAACTCCAAACTCCCTGCCATTTAGCTCCACCAGGATCCCGTGGCTTTTTGTATCTTAGGGGGCCTTCTCCTGTGTGCAGCGTTTACCAGGAACTGTGCCCCATCCTCTGCTATCTAGTTTCCGTGACAGCCATCTCCGGGGGAGGGAGCGTCTCKCCTCTTCCCAGATCCGGGCCCATTCCAACATCACCTGAGCTGCAGAGTGTAGCCCTGTCTCTTTGAAAGTCCTAGTCCACAGCTTTTTCTGAACAGAAAGCTTCCTCTTTTGAAAACTTCTGGTGCCAGTGGCTGGTAAACCCCTGCCCACGCAGCTCCCGTTCCCCCGGCGCGTGGTCCTTGTYGCTTCACCAGTGTCCTCCACCCCCCGACCTGCCCTCCCCTCGCACCTGGACTTCCATCCCGCTCCGGGAGCTCTCTCCGGCACGTCTTTGGACGGCAGCAAGAAGCTAGCTCCATGCCTAGTGTGCACCATTGCCCCCAGCCTCAGCACCCACGGGGTGCAGGAAAGCTGTCACTGCGCTCCAGCAGGCAGGGACCCTCCTGAAGGCCACTGCCACCTCCCAGCTACGCTGGGAGGACGAGTGTGTTCGGGCTGCAGCGTCTCCCTCTGCGGGGATGCTTGACTTTCTCCCAGCAGCTTTAATTTCCGTTGCCACGCAGCACTCCAGGTTCCCAAGTTACCCCCGATATCTAACTTAATATTTCTCTTCTGCAGTTTTAGCCCGTGGATACTTGTTCTGTCTTTGTTGACTGATGAAAATAATTGGTCTCTGGTCCTTTTATAGCACATCTGCTCTTTTTAAGATGGTATCACTAATAGCACTCTTTTAATCTATAGAGAGGGAAACAGTTGCATTTAATTAATTGCTCTCTAAATAAACTAATTACTGCCAGTAATTTCAGCACACTTTGCACTCAGTTCAAACGCCTGTGCAGAGATCTGAAGCAGAAGCCATCCGATCTGTTGACAAGAAATGAAAGAAGGAGACAAGAAATAGTTTATCTTTAGAGGGTTTACTTAAGTCTATTTTTTTTAACTATTATAGACTGTATTGGTTAGTACTGAAATGACTGTATCCTATCTCCTTGAAGGTTGCTTGGCCTATGTGCAAAAAATATTGAAAGGCTATGCCAAGAAAATACAATTTTAGCTTTTTATTACTTTTGTAGGTCAAACATAGTTGTTTAGCAATTTATCTTTGTATCTTTGTTCAGAAATATGGAAGATAGAGTTAGAGGTTCTGTGTTTGGGCTGTTCATTTTAGTTTCAGTGCCTATATTTTTGTATGAAAATTAACTGCCTCCTTGCTTCCCAGGCTGCTTTTTTAAAGAATATGTCAAAGCCATTCTCCACTAATCCGAGCACAGGATAGGCGCAAAGAAAGCCAATGTTATAACAAGGACTCAGCAGATGCTTGGGCTACCTTGAGCAATATATTTTCCAGAACTCTAACACAAGGTCCACTTAGAGCAAWTCTGTGAAGATCAGTTATCTAAATTATGATGGAGACACAGGTTTTGTATTTTCATATTGCAGCAGCGAGCAAGACCTCCTTTGTGAGCAAGGGCCCCTTGTGCTAGGGGCTGTACAAACATGGACTGCAAAGAAAGCTGTAGTATCATAGACCTTACAATATAATTTTTTACARGATGAAAATGCTAATCTAGTATCTGCAGTGTGGGAGCCAGCTGATAACCTTGGGAGCTGGCAACTGGGCAGCTCCACCTTTTATCTAACCTCTTTGCCATTTGGAAAGTTTCCTATGCCTGCCAAGTCTTTGAGATAAACAGACCAGAAGCAGCCAGAAGCCAAATCATTTGTGGGTTTTAKGCAARGTTTTCAGGTTATAATCAACTTTTTTCTTCTGACACCACCAATGGGTTACTCACAGTGTAACTCCTTCCGTGAGTTCACATGTTCGAGCAGCATTCCTGCAGCCACAAATTCTTCCTTTCCTCACACCTCCCTCCRAACCTGGGACCAAACTACCTGGGAATATTGTATGATCTCCCCTTCATTTAGCACMCAAGTGCCTTGCAGTGCCAGAGTCAGCATCCTTGCAGAGGTAGAGCCATTCGTGTCATCCTCGTTTTACCACAGAGAGGCCAAGGCAGAGGAAGGGTAGGAGACTTGCCCAAGGTTACGCAGTGTGGATGTGGCAGATGAAGAAGCTGAAACTCAGATCTCCACTCTCTAGACTTTTTTCCCATCTTCAGACAGCTCTGTCTCCACAGAGCAACTCGTAATGCTCTGTCACCAGGGAAGAGCAGGTTCCCRTCCAGTTATCCTATCCCAAGTGACATCGTCCTTCAGATTTAAGATGCCATCTGAGCTACGGGTTATGTGGCCRCAAACCACAAGTAAATCTGGATATTGCTGGGAGCAATGGGCTATTGAAACACTTTCCTGTTTTCCTTATTTATTTCCAATCCTCCACCAGCCTCACTTCCRCAGCAGCTCAGTGGAGATGATGGCACCATTTATAGATTCAAGCCTCTTTCAGCAATTGCAGTTGTTTAGTGGACACAACACAAATCAAGCTGACGGCCTTTCAGAAATACAAGAAAATACACATACATCCAAAACAGAGCTAATTTTTAGCAGAGGACACTTAATATTGCTAAAGCATCACACAGCCTCTGCCAGTTCYTCAGAATGAGGTTGCAGAGCTCCAACACGAAAACACAGAGTTAGCGCTCTCGTAAACCACGGTCACACATTTTACCAGCACACCCCACACACGTTCCACATATCTCAACAGAAAACACAGCTGCAAGCTGGAAGCGGRTTTGGATGCAGCAGCCAGGTACAGTGTCAGTACGACCTTGTAGCAGYTTGCCAAATACTTTCTTTTTTCCCCCATTCCTAAGGCCAGAGCCTTCTCTGTCGCTGTTCGGTGGCACTTGTTTTTGTCTGAAGCTCCCCGGCAGTAAGTAGACCTCTGCGTGTGCGACTTTAACCACAGAGAAGACTCACCTCGTGGTACTAAGAGCAGCTGTCCGGCCTGGACGAACCTGCCCAGTGCTTCCTTCCCACTCTTGCCGTCATTTCGCAGCACATCTTCTCTGAGACAGTCTCCAAGCCCATCCCAAGTATTCCTGAAGGTGGCTTGGTAATTCTCCGCAGTGTCATCCTCCTCTTACTGAGACATGCACAGACGCTCGCATCGTCTTAGTCACCCTCGCTGCCCTTACAAGGCAAATGCTCTGTTTTGGTGAAAGCAGCAGTCTGATTCCCAGGTTTATGCTCTTTGTAACAGCGCTTAGTAAAAGCCTCTGCTTTAATCACCCACAAACAGAGCCAGTGATGCAGGAACTGCCGGGCTTATAACACAGCCCTCCTAACAACCATAGACCTGACCATGCCCCAGCTTGTCACCTCCGCTACACCTATTGCCRCCCACTGCTGGGGTTTACAGGGCTCGTTCAGACGCCTACGGAAGTGAAAACRCCTTGGGGCCAGGCCTGCCGGGGCCAGCCGTGCCTTACTCTGTCTGAGAGGTCTCTGTCCTGCAAGGCGAAGACCTCAGAGCACCAAGGGATGCGTCAGTTTAAAAAAAGTTAACAAAGCAACAACAAATAAAAACTACTTCTTAAAAGAAGTGAATTGTTTTAATCTGAACTAATGAGTTACGTGGTTCCACAAGCTTGCATACTCCACACTTGCTGGGTTAAACTCCCCTCGCCCACARCCGACAGAAGCCAAAGCTCTGCAGGTAACATCAGCCTCGGAGAGCACGGCGCGGGTCGGAGGTGCTCTGAGGGAACATGCCTTTAAAAGCTGCTCCGTGGTATGGGTTGCCTGGCACATCATGTTGCATTGCACCCATCAACTTGTGCCTCTGTGCACAACATGACATGTTTAACTTGCTGTAATGCGATCCTGTGCAGCTGGAAATCGCTGACAAAAGAAGGAAYATTTTACAGGAATGTGGGGGCTGCTGGTATGAAAGGCTGTGGGAGGAGGTGGGGGAATGATCCTGATTTTGCTGGCAGCCAGGCTATAGTGGCAATAGGGCAGAATCCTCTACTACAGCCTTCGGAAAGCCCAAGAGACARTATCTACTAGAACCACCTTCCCTTCGAGCTTATTGACTCCTTCAAAGGACGGCAAGAGGTTTGTAGGACRGGACTTCCCTGTACCAAAGCCATGCAGAGTTTTCTGAAGTAGATCGTATTTATCCACTGTTTCTATCTTTTATCTTGCCTATTAGGGACATCAAGCGTACAAGGCAGATTTAGTCCTGCAATCTCTATCACTCAGCACACCAACSCTTTTGGTAAGCTGAGGAAGCTCCATCTTCAAACTCCTTGGGCTCTTTCACTCCCGTGTCTTCTTCTGGCTTGGATCTTCTTGATGCTGATGCTGGCTTGCTGTATAATCTTCAGGAAGCAGCTCAGTGCCAGAAAGCAATGGCTACAGAAAAAGCAACAAGAAAGGCTGGCATCAGGCCTTGTAATGTTTCTGGTGCAGAGACCACGCAGAAAGTCTTGGCATCCACCTTCCCCCATGCTAACTCTCGTGGCAGACAGACCTTCTCCTGGACCCTTGCCCACAATGAATTCCAGCTCCTTTTGCTGTTGTTTTCTGTCAAACCAAAAAAYGTTTCCTCACCTCTCCAGTGATATGATGGATTGATTCATGAATGTTAAGGCAGGGCCAGCAAAATCAGGGATGACAGGTGTTGCAGAAGGGAAATGCAGGGTGTTGTATGCCTGATGAGCAAAAACTGGATTTGATATGTTTTTAAATGATAAAGGAGACCTTTCTGAATTTGGCATTCTCCACCACAGACGAGGCAGCGAAGCACGGAAAGGTAGCTACTTGGACTAAAGAGGCAGAGTGATAGGAGAGAAAACAAATGGATGAGTGAGCACCTCGAGGTGAAGGGCATCTGGAAGGCCTTGAGGGAGTGGAAGCAGCAATGCCACTGTGGGGATGTCATCCACAGTGGAGTATCGAACATGGGAAAAGAAAGCTACTGATAGGACTGGTTAGGGACATGGTGATAGCATCTGCATGGATAGGATGAAAAGAATCATCATGTTAGTAGGACTGGGCCAAGCTTTTTGTGCCTCTCCAGCAGAACGGAGCTACAGCAGGGTTTATCCTGCAAGGAGCATCTTTTGCAGGGACACGTGAATCTGTGTTACAATGCGTGGAGATGGTTATTGCAAAGCCACTTTATTTATGGTGTTTTTATTGGCAGGGGAGTGGGAGTGCAATACAATTTTAGCCACTCTGATGTTTCCATCTCCCTTACATCCCACCTCCATTTCTAGAGCAGCTTCTTCTTCAAATTACGTGAGTCCTCAAACTGCACAAGGAACTTGCTGTACCTGAGCTGGCACAACACTGGCTGGCTGCCTCTGGCTGAGCAGGCTCAGGTGTGGGCAGGTATGGGAGAGCAGATAACTGTATCTTCCCACCACATCACCAGTCCTGGCCCCTGCCAGCTGCAGACAGCAGGATCCCTTCACATACGGCACAACTGTGGTAGGGCCAAGATCCGCATGAAGTTCACAGTAGATGTACTTGACTACAGAAAGATGCAATTCGTGCCTCGATCTGCAGAAAGCACAGCTCTTGGGCATGAGAAGGTTCAATAAATAGCCTAGCCAGTATCACTTTTTTTGATCATTTTTAAAAGAGCCTGTTGAAGATTGGAGGCAGTCATCAGGAGCTACTCAGTTTTCAAATGCTTGTRTGGGAGGTACATGTGTGACCCTTGGGCCAGCCCAGCTTGTGTATGGGTTTGGGGGCTGGAAAGCAATATCAGGACATAGTCTGAGGAGTCAGAGAGCAGTAGCACCCTTCCCCGACACAAGCCACACAGTAGGGTCGCAGTATGGTTTGATTTCATGAACTGCTACGATAAATACTTAAATACATGTTTAAGTCTTATTCACATCCTTGGACTTTTTAAGCACAAGCCAGAGAGCTTCGCTCAGAGCCTCGTAACCTGTCCAACAAGACCATGCAGTGCTTTTGTGCCAAGCAAACCCCACTCTGCCGGCTATTTCACCTCCCTGGCATCTCTGACACCTGGAGCGTTCAGCAGCCCTGCGGTGCTGGTTTGCCACCGGGCAGAGACCTGAGCAGGCAGGGAGCTCGCCAGGCACAGCCAGCTGAGGAGAAGTCTCTCTGTCACGAACACCCTGCCTGGGAGACCCAAGCTCTCGTCTCTGGGCCGTATCAAATGCTTGCGTGTCAGGATCCATCCCTCCCTTGAGAGGTGGCTGTGCAGCAGAGGAGAGATGTTGACCTGCACTCTGCTGCAATGAGCTGAGGCCACCACTTCATTACTCTCGGCGTCTCAAACCTAACACAAATCTCTCCTGTCTCCCACTGGAACTCTCCACTTGATCACACAACCCTTCCCTGCCTTTATAAACAAACCCAAAGGACACTTTAATCTCTTCCCATCCTTCTCAGATATTTTGGGTATTTGTGGCACTCTCTCCTGTTTATGTAACAAAGCCACAGCCCYGTGTTTGTTGTACCATATCCATGGAAACCCTAATATAGCATGCACAGCGAAGTAGGATTTCATTAGGTGGCCAAGCTGCAGCAGGACTCGGGAGGGAGCCGTGGGGAGGGGATTTCTTGAGGATGCCGAGCTGTGCAAGCAGCTTGTTGGAGAGGTGCTGTGCTGGGCACTCGGGCACGAGTGCCTGGCGAGGCAGCACCGCCCAAGGAGCAGTGACCAAATGATGCTCCCCAAACATTGGCCTCTTCCTGGCTCTTGCATAACCAACTCAGCGCTCCACGTTGCTTGCTACAGCCCATGCACCTTCCCCTCATGCTGCAGGAGAGCGCGGGGTACGTGACAGGCTGGCCCAGGAGGAAAGCCAGAAGAGCCAGGAGCTGCTCGGCCTTCCTCGTGCACTCTAGTCCTTGTCTCTGCCGCAGTAGTAGCAGGATCGAGCCATGCAGGGCGCCTGAGGTCCAGGTCTGTTGCCAACTGGGGGAAGCTCCTCCAGGGGCAGTGGGGAGGGGATGGGTCCCATTCAGACCCTGTTCTCGCAGGGGGTGGCAGAAGCAGCATGCAGTGTACGAGAGAGAGGACTTGGCCCTGAGCAAGACAAAAGAGCGAAACAAGTAAGGAGAAAACAAGAAGTTGGGAACAGCACTGGCTTAACAAGAGTCAAGTTACACCATGTGACACTGTCATGCCATAAGATATAAACTCAGGTACGAGGAGGAGGAAACTTCTCTGCACACCTGCAGCCGGTGGAGTCACAGTCTCCTCCGAGCGTCCTGCCTCGGTTAGCACCCACCCTATCTGTGGATTAAAAAGTGGCTGCTTCAGCCACGTGCACCACTGTCACGCAGCCCCATTGCATAGCGCTGGGGCTGGGAGCTAACCACCCCGAACTGCTCAGTGTGGCCCAGCAAACTAGCTCTGAGAGACGCTTTGAAGCACTCAGCCATGTCTCCATCAGGCAAAAGCCAGCTCAGATTTGCAACCCCAATGCCCCAAAGCCTGCTCAGTGCACCATGAAGACACCACAAAGGCAATGAGCAGCCTGCGGACCTCTCCTGATTTGCCATGGGAACAAAACTGGGCAAAATGATCCTCTTTTAAAGGACAACGAACAATTCTTCCAGTCCTCGGACTTATATCGAGTAGCACCTGCTATATAAACCCAAAGAAAAAAACCCTTTTAGCCTGAGAAGKGGACAAGAGGTGGGTCTGGCCAGASCCGGTGTCAGGCAGGGCAGTGTCCCGGGGTCCTGCGCGGCCGGGCGCTCCGAGYGAGCCTCTTCCCCTACGTGCCCGRCCTGTCTCCCCCTGCTCGTACGGCGCCGGGTCCTGGTGGCCAGCCTGAGTCAGACGCTGCCTAACCTCATCAGCGCCCAGGAAAATTCGATCAGGGCAGTGGCACGTGGCGCGCGATCTGGCAGCGGCGCGGAGCTGTGAATGTCAGAGGCCCCCGGGCGCAGAGACCTGCGTGCGCCGCGTGCCCCGGCTCCGGGAGAGCAGACGGCAAGCTTCCCCTTCTCTCCCTCCCCCTGCCCAAACTGCATTTACGCTCAGGGCAGTGAGGCAATTTATTATAGCTTGGAGGGGCGCTGCCTACTCCAATCCCTAATTTAGTGCATCAGCTGTGCTTAAACCTACTTGCCTGTAAGCAAGTCTTTGGTCGAGGCGGGCAGCCCTTGCCCCTCGCCGCCGGGACGCACGGAGCCGCGCAGGCAGCCGGCCTCCCCGCGCTCCCTGGACGCGCCTGGCGCTGCTGCTTTCAAGGCTCTGCAAACCGGAGAGCGCGTTTTCATCTGGGGTCGTTAGAGGCAATGCAAAGCCCGGAGGCCATGGGAGTTTGAGCGCGTGGCYGGGGGCTTTGCCGTGCTGCTCTGCCAAGGACAGCGGAGGGAACACGCGGCGGCGGGGGGGACACTGCCGCTGGTGGGGTCTGCACAGCACCGAGCACGCGGAGACGCGGCGAGGGGTGCTCATCGGAGCACGGTCCCTTCCGAAGAGCCCTTCTCCCGGGGTGCGAGGCGCTCTCCAGATATCAGCTGCACCTTACTGCACCCTCAGCTCCTTTCTGCCCCATGCCCAGCGGGCACTGGAGGCTTCGGCCGGCTCCGGCGCAGGGCAGAAGAGTTTTGTGGGTGATGATACCAGAGTCTCTCCTCCAGTGCGGGATGTTCCCATGCTAATGCTGACGCCTCCATGCCAGTATTGRCCCAGGCTGGTTTCTCTCAAAGCTCTGACTTGGAGGAAATGAGCTGCATCCATGGCCCTCTCCGATGCCCCTCTGGGCCAGCCGCCGGCAGGGAGCCCTTCGGCCGCAGCCAAGGAGCCTGACTGCTTCAGAGTGAAGAAACAGGCATTTCTACTTCTCACTGAAATCTGAAAATAACCCCCCAGAACAAGGAGTGGAAAGCTAGATCCTTGCTGCTTGCCTGGGTTTATAAGCATCTACACAGGATAAACTGAAGGGGACATTTTATGTATATATATATATATATATATATATATATACACATACATACATGTAAAACATTTTTTTTCTCTTTAAATAAATTCTCATTGCTTATCTCCAAAGTTCAGCTGTTTTCAAGCTGACCTGCCAGTGTTATGCTGTTTCGCTGCAAATCCCTTCTGCACAGGAGAGCTCAGGAATGCCACTTGCATCCGCCAGGCACCCGGGATTTCATCTCTGATGGATGGAGGTGAACTCGCTAGCTAAGGACCCCCTTCTCCCCCCGATGAGGATCGCTTTCCTTCCTGCCATGCTGCCAGCTCAGCTTCTTTCCCCATGCAATTAGGAAACGATGCCAAGAGAGGGGGAGAAGCGGGCAAGTCTGTACTTGGAGAAGGTTAAAAATGGGGAAAGGCAAAAATCTGTTTGGGGTTTTTTTTGGTGTTGCAGCCAGACATCTGCCCAAAGAAGCAGGGTTTGCATACGCAAAGACCTTCACCTGATGCCTCCAAACAAGGCTCTTACAGCGCCAGACGCACAGGACTTAGCCAAGGAGCCCCACGCCAAGGGGAGATGTGGCCTCCTCCTCCTCCTCGGCGAAGAAGAGCTGCAGTGCCGAGGGGCTAAGCCGCACGTCGCTGGGCAGCGTCGGGCAGGAGCGGACCCGGCTCGGCCAGCAGCCCCTTCGCCCGCCCGGCTGCTCCAACACCGGCGCGGGGCTTCGCCGGCGCTCGACCTGGGCCGACGTCCTTCACGTTCAGCCAGCACGACGTGTGCCTTCAAAACGGACACAAGCAGGATCTGCCACCCCCCCCCCCCCCGCGGCCGGCGGCCCCCGGGGCTCCGCGCTCCCGCGGGCTCAGCCCGGGACGGACGCGCTCCTCCGGGAGAGCCGAGCTCGCCGGCTTTTCTCCGCGCTGCCTTTCACCCGACACCGTGCATTAGAGAGCAAAACCTCTAACCAGCAGGTCACCGAGCAAGGAGAGATGCTCCGGATCAATTGCCGCCTTCCTGGAGGACGGTAAAACCTCCTTGAATTTAACCGGGAGGTGTGCGCCTTGACGGCTCATTAAAACGCCCGGGCGCTGAGCTAAATCTCTTTTCTCGCACTGCCCGGGGCTGGGGAGGGCGGCTCTGCCCCGGTGACATTGCTCCAAGGACTGCAGGAGAAACCCAAGAGCCGGAGGGGACGAGAGGGGGCTCGGCGCAGCAGGGGACCGAGAGCAGCGCTTGTCCCGAGAGCCGGCGCTGATAAAACAAGACCACGAACTCYGACCTAAACCAAAGCAGCAGATGTGCCCCGACAGCTTGGGGCAGTACTAATAATTCCAATTAATGTACCAAATATAACAAAAAAAGCCATACTGAATGTAATAAAAAAGTATCAAATATAATTCCAATTAACGTGCCAAAGTTAATAGCCAAAAGGGAACACATCAGACCGTAAAGGAACTAGGAGGAGGGTGGGGGACAAGAGGTGGGTTTAAACGAAAGCCAAAGTCCCAGCTGCCACAAAAGCAAAGAGATATCAACTATTTAACAGGCCCAAAGCACCGGGCGGCAGGGCCTCRGCCCAGAGCCCCGCCAGGGCTGCGGGAGGAGCTGGGCTTTGGACACGGGTCCTTATTCTTGCTTAAATGTTGTGCTGGGTTTGCAAGGGCTGGAAATGAATCGGCYAAAAGTGCGAAGAGAGGAGAGAGCAGAAGGGGAAGAGGTTTTCCAGCTGTTCGGGGGAAATCAGCGTCTTCCCTGAAATGTAGCTTTGCAGGGAAAATATTTAAAACACTGTCAGTGTTGGTTCGTGTGGGGGGGCTCAGACAGGGCCCTATTTGCTATCAGGGCTCTAATGGCATCATTAGAAAACACAAGAGCAAATCTCAAAGCCTGCGGCATCTCCCATTTGCCTTTCTATTCCCCAGACACTCAGCCTCAGGGGATAATTATCTAAATAAGCAGTGCAGAGTGGATATGCTCCTCTCTGTCCCTGCTCCCTGTCCATCCCAGTTCAGTCCCATTTGAGAGGAGGAGCACATCCCAGCTGCTGGCCGCGAGGTGCTTAGGGCACAGATAAACTCGCCGGAGTAAAATGCAAAACAGAAAGGGCAGGAGCTCTCTGAGCTGAGGTCCCGCGAGCCCTGCACACCAAAGCTATGGCAGATCTTCACCTGGAAAACTGAGCTGAGTCGCTGCGGTGCCCTCTGCAAGCAGCACCGAAAGGGGTCAGAGGATCAGGCCTAGAGGAGACGATCAGAAGTGACGAGATTGCGGCGTCCCCAAGACTGCGGCCAGAGAGGCTCTAGGGAGCGATGCTGGAGGGTTTGCACTGCAGAGAGCAGGCAGGGCCGGCCGCGGAGCTGGGCRGCCGGCACAGCAAGCGGGGCAGAGCGCGGCCACGCAGCGCTCCGCAGGAGCAGCTTGCAGGTGAACAGCCCTCTCCAGCCGCTAAGGATGATCTGAGAGAGAACAACATCAGCCCAGTCAAGTCCAATTGCTGTTGATAATGTCCATGTGCAATTAGAGCCAATTAAGGGGAGGCAGAGAATGACAAGTGTTTGGCCAGGAGGTTGGGGGGGAGGAGGCGGTGGGGGGTCAATACCACAATCCAATTTCCCAACCAGCAAATGCAATTAAAGAGCCTCGCTTACCCGGCTTGCCCAGGAGGGCCAGCGCATAAATGGCAGAAGCACGGCGCGCAGGTGTCCTTTCCACCAGCATGCAGACCTCCGGGAGCAAGCCGTGCCCCTGCCCCAGCTTCAAGCTGCGGGAGGTGGTGTCCATGTACTTCACCATGATCGCCGTGTTCCTGGTGGTSCTGGTGGTGGCCCTCCAAGGCACGGCTCCCCAGGAGAATTACTTCCCCTACAAGGTGCCGCTGGACCCCCAGGCGCTGCTTGAGCTGTCCTGGAACATCAGCTACCCCCAGCAAGTGGTGAATTTCCAGCTCTTGGTCAAGGACCCGAAGTTTGGGCTCCTCTTTGGGATGTCAGACCGGGGTGAGTTCGAGAACGCAGACCTGGCCGTGCTCTGGAGCGATGGGCACAACTCGTACTTTGGGGTAAGCTGCTTGCGGGTTTTCAGGGCTTCTCCCCCGGGGATTGCCAGCCAGTGGGCGAATCTGAGCTGTGGTTCGGGGAGGTGGAGCGGGACCACGGCACGGCACGCTGCTGAGCACCGTCTCCTGGCCTGCTCACGCTGCTCGGGTGGAGGCTCAGAGCGGCTAACAGCAGACCCCAAACTGGATAACTTCATTACGTTTATCTCCAAAGAGCTCTGACAGGTGGTTGCACATAACAGCCACAGTGCATGCACACRCACACGCACACGCACASGATGCATCAACAGCTCCGATCACTTGTGCACTTCTGTCAGCCGCATTAAAAATTGACCACAGCTCCCATTAATGACTTTGAGAAAGAACAAAAGTTTTCAGGCAGAAAGTCTGCTCCTGCCAGCATCAATAAGCCAGGCATAACTCACATCTGAAGCTCAGCAAAGATAACAGGACACAGGAAAATGCAATCTGACGGCCAACTGCTCGCAGCACAGGGTTATCAGAAATTAAGCGTGCGAACGTATATAGGCAGTACATAAACAGCTGATGGTAACAGAGTGTGGAGGAAACTCATTTCAAATTTTGCTGTTTGATTTGGCAACTGCAAATTATTGTTTTTTGTTCCGCAGTCCATTTTACAGGTTCTTTGTTGATTTATCTTTGCACTGGGGCCGTAGTTACAACAACTAATCCTGTGCTCTCCAGCAGCTACCTATCCCCCAACAACCAGGTTAAGCTTATTGCACCTACGCTTCACTGCAGAAAGCAATTCATATTTTTCCCTGTGTGAGGCTTTCCAGTAAGTTACGTTTGTACCTCTCTACTTCCTTGAAATTAACCATAAAATATATTCTTTTACAATCAGCTGCGGTGTGATCTGCAGTATAATGAAAGGCTGAAAAGGAGGGTTTATCATCTGCACTGTTTTCCTGCTAATTGCCAGCCATTCAGGATGTGTGATGACCCAAATGCTACAGTATTTCACAGCATCATGTTAAAAAAACATAAAAGATCATTGCTAGTCTGTGTTCCTGTGTTCACCGAAAGACAAACAGTGCTGAGTTAAGCAGCATGCATGCAACGTTTTGGCTTTCTCTTTCAGTGGGTGCTGAACAGCATCCTTTAAATACTGCAAGGAGATTTCTGTAAATCTCTAYAGCCCTGTTTTTCTCTCTCAGCAGCCTTTCTTCTAGATAAGTATGTCAGCTGTTAAAAAGATCCAGATTTGCTTAGCCCCCCATGTACTACAAGATTAATTTGCACAACACACTCCTATAAAAACAAATGCCATGCAAGCTTCAGCTAGCTGATTTTACTCTCCCCCTCTAAGGACAATATGTTCTAGAAATACCACTCCATATTTCTGGCTGAGATGATGCCAGGATGCTTTATTCTTTTCCTTCCTTTTTTTTCCCCCCAAGATAAAAGAGTTGATGTCACTGGTATACTTGCAGTGAGGTAGCTCCTAGGCTCCTCTTCTCRGTAGACAAAAGACACCAACAGGAGATGAAAAGGATCAGGACAACGACATTGTTCCCTTTTAACCCCAGGTTCCTGCAGGGTTTTATACACCAGACCTTCAGTTCTTTAAACACCGGATTCATCCACTGCTTTGCTTCTTGGTGAGGCTTTGTCACCATCATTAACCAAGAGCCCTTTTCTGAGAGGCTTGCTGGGCTCAGGGAAACTGCTTGGGGAAGAGTGATAGAGTCCGGTTACATCAAAATAAGGGTTTTAAAGGGGGGCAGTGATCTCTTGGGCCAATGCTGCAGGCCATCAAGGGTCTGATCTTTAATTGAAAGCTGCTGTTTTATGCTGAGAGTCTTGGAAAACCTGCCACCCTCTCCCCAGAAAGTTCCTCCAGCCACATAAATGCCAAACGTARCACAGATCAGTGCAAAATCTTATATCCCTGCAGGCTTTCCTTCACCCCCATTAACCTCTTCTCCCCTAAATGCATCTCAACCCCTACACACCTTTTTGTGGGATTTTAAYGCTCGATCATACATTTCACGGGTTGAAGGGCTGCTGGAACGTGTGCTCATGGCCTCCAAGACACAGACCAGGGTGGACCTTGGAGGGCAAACCAAGGTGAGACCTATGGCTCCAGCTGCAGGTGCCACCGTTTGCTCCTCCTGCACCTGGGACTGGCCACAGTTGKCAAAGCCTCCTGGCATTCCTGCTCACCACAGTGGTTTTCCTTCCATAGGATGCCTGGAGTGATGAGAACGGGCAGCTCCACATGGATTCCCAGCAGGACTACCAGCTCCTTGGGGCACAGAGGGCCCCCGAGGGGCTCTACCTCCTCTTCCAAAGACCCTTCAGCACCTGTGACCCCAAGGACTACCTTATAGAGGTACAGCATTGCCTTTGCTCTGTGGCACCCACCTCCATCAGCCCAGCTTTYAAGGCTGATATTGCCTTGCCCCTATGACACCCAGCAGGGCTCCAAACCCTGAGTCCACATGATTATATTATATAATATGATATTATACTATATTACCTGGGCTGCATTTCCAGGAGARCAGCAAGTTTTCATGCTGTTTGGGGCAGAAAGGAAATGTGCTACAGATGTCATCCCTAGGATATGAGTAATGTTTTGCAYGATCTATTTAAAACCCATTATAAACCTCTGTACCATGTGGATTTTAGCTGGTTTGCATCATCCGCTACTGTTAAGTCTGAGTTAGGTCTGTATAAATACCCTTCTCCATCACTGCAGCTTGTAGGCTGCAGCCAAGTGTTTGGAGTGTTTCAAAGAGGTGTTGCTTGAAGAGTGGCAAAGAGGAGGATTTTAGCAGGAGCTGGAGCTAAGGTACAATAAATAGAGCTGCTGAGGTGTGCTTGTGAGTTTTTCAATGAAATCTCTCTGGTTCTGCCTTCACTGCTCTTCTGCAAGAGTGGAGACCAGGGAAACACCTCCGGTGTGGATATCAAAGAACAACAGGGTCTCAGCCAAGGATSGGCTGCCCAGGGGTCCTGAGCAAGGAGCAGGAATTGACACCAGTCTCATTTCAGATGAAAGCATTTGATGGACAGGATATTTTGAAGCCAGTGTGGGTATGGAGTTTCCTGCAGTTTCTGTTTTGAGTTTTCAAATGCATGTCTCCCGGTGAGAAATTTCTACTGTCTATCAAAATACTGAGAAACTTGGAGGAAAGAATCTGTGCGAACCAGGAAGAGCCTTGCAGGTCTTTTTTCTCCAGTCCTTTAAAAGATTTCTTTTTCTTTCTTATCTCCTGCCCAGAGCTCACTGAATTCAGCAGGACCATTGCTAGCTTTCAGTAGCCTTTCGTGAGACCTTCTTTCCATATCCCTTTAATAGAGGCTGGGAAGGAAGGGAGGATTTCACAAAATAGTTTCTTTTCCCCTAGGTCTCCCTCAGTTTCTGCTCATGATCAACTCTGGGTGGTCTCTCATCTGGAGAGGCGTCAAGGCTCATCTATATGTATTTATTATATATATATATATATATATATATATATAATAAAAATTACCTGACAAACATTGCTCTCACTTCAGGATGGCACTGTGCACCTCATCTACGGGATCCTGGAGAAGCCAATCCATTCCCTGCATGCCATCAACACCTCCACCATCCCCAGGGGCCTGCAGAGGGTGCAACTGCTAAAGCCCAACATCACCATCCCTGAGTTGCCCAGTGACATGAAGACCATGGAGATAACAGCCCCTGATGTTGTCATTCCCAGCCAGGAGACAACCTACTGGTGCTACATGGCAGAGCTTCCAGAAAGCTTCTCCAAGCATCACATTATCATGGTAAGATGCAGGAGAAGAGGGCTGTTTTCCCTAGTGCAAAGCTTCCTCTTCCTCCAAAGAGGAAACGGCCTTTGCTGGTTCATCTGGGGGCTGGATTTGGGGTCAGTCGCGTTCATGGGCTCCAAAGCCCTTCTGCAAAGTCCACCTCCTCCCTGCCCTTTCCCAGAGAGGCTTTCGGATCTATACAGCTCCCCTGCCATCAGGTCCTAACCACCTCCCTGAGCCATCCCATTAGGCAGCAACACCCTCATGTTGGCTGCAAGAAGTTGAAACCAAGGGCTTGTGGGCAGGAGGTGGCGGGGCTGTGCCTGCACGCCTGGCCGTCGAGCAGGGGCTGGGGAGGGCTCAGGGCAGCTCTGCTCTCAGGGAGGACAGAGGAAGCTTGAGGGTGCCACCAGCCTTCCTGCCCTGCCGTCCAGACAGCCTCGCTCAGCCAGGAGTCAGGACGGTGCCGCAGGTGGCCTGGCAAACCCAGAGCCCAAACTGCGCGAGGGGGAGAGGGAAAACCTGAAAAGGGAACCGAAATGCAGGCTTAGTGCTTTATAAGGGAGAGACAACGCTGCAAAGGAAAACTCAGAGGGAGGATTTTCTCCCCAGCAGATGGTGTGAAATGAATCATCTGTGTGTAAGTAAAAAGTGCATAACTCCCGATACCTCTCCGCTGCTGCGGATCATTCCTACAGCTGGCACTTTTAGCCAGAGCCATTTCTCCAGTGGGTTTGAAATCACCCTTTCCACACCAAATCTSCCATGCCCTGTGCACTGAACAGCTGTTGGCTAGAGATGAAGCTCCAGAGCTGCAGGCAGAGCTCTCATGTCCAAGACCCTCCATGTGAAAAATTAATGCCCCTGAGGTCACCTCAACTCAGTAAAATTAGCAAAGGCTGCAGCGGTCACAACACAGCACAAGCTCCTCTGCTGATCCGGCGTATCTGTTTGCAGGGAAGGGGTGGGATATTTCCCTGTGGGCTCTGGTGGACTCTGGGTCAGTCCTGTAGCCAGAGCAGGGAAGCAGCCCGTGGAGACCGGCTCTCCATGAGGGATCCTAATGTGCCTACCCATTTCTCCGGGTCCCCCTTTGCAGTATGAGCCCGTGATCACAGCTGGCAACGAGGCCCTTGTCCACCATATGGAAGTCTTCCAGTGCGCAGCGGAGTTTGACAGCTTCCCCCATTACAACGGGCCCTGCAATTCCAAGATGAAGCCGGATCGACTGAACTTCTGTAGGCACGTGCTGGCAGCGTGGGCCATGGGAGCACAGGTGGGTGCAGGAAGGAGACCTCTGTGCCAGGCACGTTTGTCACTTATTAGCCACCACCTCCCTCTCCTTCCCCATCCTCCCCACGTGGGAGTAGGCCACCAGGTTGAGCCCTCCTCACATGGGCTACCCCAACCCTGATCTCTGCCATGATCTAAGTTCATCCCTGTCCAAGCTCCCCGTTCTGCCCTGGCCATGTCTGAATCTCCACCTCTTTCCTGGCCTGCCCCTTGTCTTAAATTGGTGCAGTTCCGCCCGTGTCAGTCAGTGTGGCACTACATGTCCATGCAGGGCATCTGAAAAGCTTTTTGAAGGCCAGCAAGGCCAGTTCACCTTCKCAATGCGATGGAGGGGACAAGCCATGTCCCCAGCCAATGTTTATGCCCACAGTTATGCCCAGAGACTTCCCTCCATGCCTTGTCAGCCTCCTCCGAGAAAACCCAGCTCCCCTAACACTCTCCGCTCTRCCCCCAGGCCTTCTACTATCCCGAAGAAACAGGTCTTGCCTTTGGTGGTCCAGGCTCCTCCAGATATTTGCGTCTTGAGATTCATTACCACAATCCTCAGGTGTTCGAAGGTAAGTGTGTAATGCAGAGCTGAAGGCTCCTGCTTTTGTGCAGTCTTTCAGGCATGACCCGTGGAAGTTTCTAAGCAAAAAGCCCCAAAACATAAGGAAAGAACCAAAAATTGGAGCTTTTAGTGGGGGCTGTTGGCCAAGTGTGTTGAGGGCCTCTGATTCCTGAAAGGTGGTGGTGGACCTGAGCACAGAGCAACACTGGTACCAAAAACACCAGGGAGACACCAGCAGCCTGGCTGGGGATGGGGAAATTTAGATACCGTTTTAATGGTATCCCTGCTTCGATAACATTGTCAGGAGACACACTAAAAAAAAAAAAAAAAAAAAAAGAAAGAAAAAAAGGATTCCAAACAACCCAGTTTCTTCATTTACATAAAATCAAGTAACTTCTTGACTACTCAAGTATATTTTTAGGAGACCAGAGCATATGTACTGAAGATCAATCATAGCACATTCGGCAACTCGAGAAGAAACATGTCTATAAATACGGAGCTCATGTCTTTCATAATTTATCTGCTTTTGCATGTTAACCAATAGTGTCTCCCCAGTTATTCTTATCCCTTGCCTGGCTCCAGCCCAGAGACAGGAGTCCAAAGCAAGTCCAAACCCCTCGTGACCTACTGAACCTGCCCTTTGCTTGCCAAGGAGGCCCGGGCGAGCGGGAGCCAGAGCTCGGTTTCGCACAGAGCAGAACTTGCTGCTGACCCTTGCTGCCCTGCGGCCAGCRTCGGCCAAGAGCACGCCGCGGGCACCAGGCCCTCGCCAGCTCTCATTACCTGTGTTTGGAATTATTGTGGTTAAAAAAGAGTGACCTCAAATGCAAGAGAGGCCTGGAGCTCTACAAATACCAGGTGTACTTGCTCCATAGGCATTTTCCCTCCTACCAGGCCTCSGGTTAACTATATGGCCTTAGTTTTCGGACGTATCACGCAGCTGAAGAAGATGCAATGATGTCCCATATTTCTGAGGAAATTCTCCAAAGCATCTCGAGATCTGTCCTTCTGCTTTGGGCTCGCCAAAGCACTCCCTTTACCTCTCTCTTGGGAGCAATTCGGCCTTAGCTGAGTGATCTTTCCAAGGGACCAGGCCTTGTCTAGGAGTTTAACATAACCAGAACAGCACGCGGGAGAAGAGCCGCAAGTGAGAGGCTGCGGTACCTCYCCCCGCTCTCTACCGCGGAGCCACGTCCGACGCTGTCCCCGGAGCAGCTAACTAACTCTCCCGCCGTGATTTGCAGCCTTGTCCTCTCGCCTGCCAGGTCGCCGCGATTCCTCGGGGATCCGCCTCTATTACACGGCCACCCTGCGCCGCTACGACGCCGGCATAATGGAGCTCGGCTTGGTCTACACGCCGGCGATGGCCATCCCCCCGGGGGAAGCCGAGTTCCTGCTGACGGGGTACTGCACCGACAAGTGCACCCAACTGGTGAGTGCACCGGGGCGGGCCGGCGTCCCCGGAGGAGGACGTGCCCGYGAGTGCAGGAGGCGGCGCGCTGCAGCCGAGGGTCGTGGACGGCTTTTCCTAGGGCGCGGACAGCGGAGATGATACCGCATGGAGCACAGAGCTCCGAAGTCCTGGTTTTAAACTCCCTGAAACCCTTCCAGCCCGTTCCGATGAGGGGACTCTGGAGTTACGCTGGAAAGAAAAATCTGCTGCTTAAAACGAACACCAAGCAGCAGTACCCAGCTGTCTGGGACGTGCCACGGTCCCCTCCAAGGCCGGTCTCCTCGGGAGCCGTCCGCCGCGGCTCCCAGCAGCACCATTCCCCATCTTGGAAACCTTACGGCTGCGCTCACCGTGCCGAGGCAGCGTTTTCCCTTCTGGTAACGCAGAGATTTGCCTCTGTTTCCAAGGAGCTCTCCAAGAGCTCTCGAGTGTGTTTTCTAAACAGCCACTCCGCTCCCAGGGAAGTTTTTGCGGATAATTTTGTAGGGCCTGCCCACAAGGACTCACCCGCGCCACCACCACCGAACGCAGGGCAGCAAACAGCGGTYGGCTCGGCTGCTTCTGCTGACGTAGGGCATGGCAGCATGGAAAAGCCAATCCGTCGGTGGACTGAGCGGCCGTACCGCCGCACAAGCTCGCTTCCGAGCTTCCCCAACGCTACAGCAATCCCCAAAGCCCCGTTACGTGTGTGCTGGGAGCCCGGCGAAGGGCCAGCCGGTCCCGAGCGAGAGGCTAGGAGATGCGGGGAGGGGAGAGGGACGTGGCTGGGCACGGAGGCTCCAGCAGTGCTTCTTCCTCCAGGCGCTGCCGGCCGCGGGCATCCACATCTTCGCCTCGCAGCTCCACACTCACCTGGCTGGAAGGAAAGTGGTGACAGTGCTGGCGCGGGACGGGAGAGAGCGGCAAGTCGTGAACGCGGACAGTCACTACAGCCCTCACTTCCAGGTACAGCYGCCCCAGGCCCGGAGCGGAGACCGGGGTCTCCTGGACGCCCGGCTGGACAACCCCCGTGGGGCGGATCCAGCGCCGTGGCCCCGGGTGCAGCAGACGGGCGCAAGCCACCCTGGCACTGCTCTAACCCGGCTCCCTTCCTTCCTTCCCAGGAAATCCGCATGCTGAAGGAGGTGGTTCCCGTTTTTCCTGTGAGTAGCTCTAAAAACKACAGCAGCTTCCAAACAGACCAGGACGTTGCCCTGACTCAGAGGTTTAGACCCACCGGCCGCCCCCAGAGCTGCGACTCCTTGACGTTGCCTCGCCACTCGGCGGGGAGCGCGCTGCGAGCGGGGCTCGCCCCCCGGCCGCTGCCCGCGCGGAGCCGGCGAGCGCCCCGGGACCTCCCCGGGGCTGCCGAAGGGCACGGCGCTCCCGTAGGCTCCGCGTCCTGCCCGCCACCGCCGTGCGGATGTCTTAGGTGTGCCASGGCCCATGTCGCAGCGGTGCGTGGGCAGCCGAACCGTCCCTATAGCTAAATTTAGCTTTTAGCTTTGATTAAGCATCGTAGCTTTTAGCCAAGCGTTCAGCTGGGCTCGCTCTGCTGCTGTCGGAGAGGCTCCTCGGGAGGGGATCCGAGCGGGGCCGGAGCTGCGTCCGTGCGGGAGATGCCCTTTCCATCCCGGGGTGCCGGGGAAGTCGGGCAGAGCCTGCAGCGAGAGGATTTCCTCACGTTGCAAATAAGCAAAGGCATACTCGAGGGTTTCTGTCATTTTTTCTGTATTGGAGGGGCGGGGGGTGGGGGGGGAGCCCAAACCATCCCCTGCAATATGTCATTGCTTAAAAAAAAAAAGTGCACCTTGCCGGGTGCTATCTATTCAAATTCTGTACATTCCAAACAGTGCCAAAGCACATTTTTAGGTGCTTCAGCCCTCCAGAAATCCTTAGAAAGTGAGGGAAGCGGGAAACACCGTTTCAGGGCTATGGGAACCTCCCCAGGGAACGCAAATTCTCCCGCTGCCCGGAGGCCAGCACGGGCTGGGGAGGCAGCTTGCCTGGGGCTATTCCAGCTGCTGCGGAGAGCGGAGACCTGCGCGAGAAGCCCCGAGCCGTTACGAACTTACCGATCCCAAACCGCGCGGGTTTGAGCCGGGAAACTTTGCCGCGTAACAGAACTGCGTGTTTGTGTTTGACCGCGCAGGGCGACGAGCTCATCACAACCTGCACGTACAACACGGAGGACAGAGGCCGAGCGACGGTGGTGAGTGCGGGCGCGGGCGCTCGCCCTTCGGCTCGGTTGGGAGCGCTCGCGAGGCCGGCACCGCGTGAACCCTGCCGGCATCGGAGCCAGAAAGCAGAGGGAGGGCCGTAGYGACGTGAACCCACCAGGCTCTGCCGCCTGCAGCTGGGATGCTAAGGTGCTAAATGAAAAGCAGCACGTGTCAGTCTAATTCCCATCGCAAACTGTTCCACCRGGTATTAACTGTAATTAAAGAGAAGTGGTGTTTTTTTGGCAGTGCATATTATTTTCTTGCATAGGCAGTGAGAAAGAGGCTGTCAGAGGTACCATCAACAGGGACAAAGCTAAATATAGCAGAGGGATTATAGAAACTCTGCAATTTAACGTAAACTACACGAGCTAGCCTGCRTGGCTGCCCTTGCATAAATGGCCAGATAGGCAGCACGCTGCAGGTCACCCGCGCGCGCAGGTGTGTGYGCATGTGCGTGTGCATGCAGGTGTGCATGCAGGTGTGCGCTCTGCGTCTTTGCAGCCCGTTGACCTTCCCACCGCGCGAGCGGCTCGTGCGGAGCAGAGCCGGCTGCCGGGCGCGCGGCAGGGTCACGCCGCTGCCGAGCGGCGCGGGGACAGGCCCCGCGGCCCGGCGGCGCGTACGGCACGTGTGCCTCTCTCGGCAGGGCGGGTTCAGCATCACAGAGGAGATGTGCGTGAACTACGTGCACTACTACCCCCAGACGCAGCTGGAGCTGTGCAAAAGCGCTGTGGATCCCGGCTACCTGCACAGATACTTCAATCTCGTCAACAGGTACCGAGCCCCTGCACGGCGGAGCTGAAGGCAGAAGGGTTGATGCCAAACCGTTCGCTAGCAATACTGGAGAAGGGCTTGAAAAGGGGGGTTTAAAGCTCTGGCAGCGCAGTAGCCCGGCTTGGGGCACTCAGGCCATGTGGGTTTCAGGGCATCCAGTGACTGCTGCAGTGGGAAAATGGGAATCAGTGGGAAAGAGTAGTCCTGCCCTTCCCTTTCCCCTGCAGATGCAACTGTTTCCAGGCTCCTGAGGGACGATATAGTGGGAGGCACTGGGAAGGGAGATTCACCAGGTGAGGGATCTCCATGCAAGATGCAATGCACAGTGCAAGAGAGACTTATGTACAGTCTCAGTCCTCTACTCCAAGGCAGACATCAGATATCCCTGCCACAGGAAAGGCTGCAGCTCGTTTCTCCAGGACGAGAGGGGGGAGATGCTGACCTTGCACTCRGTGCCCCAGTGCAGGCCACCCCAAATCTTCCCCACAGAGGGGCTGGTTGTGCTGAGCAGGTYTCTCCCCGTTGTCATGTGCTGAGTTTGGAGTCTTTCCAGGCTGAGCTCTAGGCAAGGAGGAACTGGATGTGTCCAGCCTTGAAAGGGAACAGCACATCTCTGCTGCGTTTCAGCCTGGCGTTTCTCCTGCACCAGGTTCAACGACGAGGAGGTCTGCACATGCCCGCAGGTCTCCGTCCCACAGCAGTTTGCCTCTGTCCCTTGGAACACATTCAACAGGGACGTGCTCAAATCCCTCTACGGCTTTGCGCCGATCTCAATGCACTGCAATAAATCCTCAGCCATCCGGTTCCCGGTACGTACAACTTTGAAACCAAATTCTGACACGCTTTGTGGCAAAACTCAAGGCAATAGGTAAAAAGCAGCTCAGCAGAAGTGCCCCTCACCCCATGCAGGGCGACCCCAGTAAGGCGAGGAAGGTTTCTGGTGCTTATCACCTGGCCCATCACAGGCCAGGTATTTAAGACGATGTGCCACAGCCAAGAGCATGCTGTCGATGCGCTCAGCCAGATTCAATTAGAGGAGACACATTTGCATAAAGCAATTTTGAGACTTACTTCTCAGAGTAGACCTGAGCTTCAAACCAGCAATGTCTTCCCAAGAAGGATAAACATGAAGTGATTTTCAGGATTTTGGCAAATTAYGTCTGGTCCTAGCAGAGTGAGTTCACTGCATGCAGCATCTGTGCAATCTCCAAGTGCAGAGATAGAGCAAGACCAGAGGGCTAAAGTGCTGTGGGATCTTTAAAGAAAAACCAGGCATAGCAATGATCATCATGACAACGATGATGAAGATTTAAAACGACCGATGGTCCATATCACCGCCAGTTCCTGCTGCCATTTATCAGGGTAATGGGACTGTGACTTACGTGCTAGGTTATTTCTGGATTCAGCGCTCCCACAGCAGCGAGGAGGACCTGGAGCTGATCTCGAGGAAGACCACCAGCTTTCTCCGCTGGTAAAGCTCCTTTAGAGCAAAGTCAGCTCTGGAGCAGGCAGACCCCCCCCCCCCAGGTCTCCTGGTCTAAGCTGCCGGGTCCGAGCCGTGCCCACGCAGGGGCCTCTCTGCTCCCCGCYGTGCCCGTCGGTGCGGGGACAGCAGCGCTACAGAGGCTTCGTGCGGCAGATGAAGCATGAACTTTGCCTCTCAATTCCGACCCGGGCGGCTCTGCGGGTTTCGGAGGGGTCTGGGGCAGCCGGGAAGAGGTTCGAACCACACCGAGCTGCCGCCAGCACGGGGAGGGTCAGGYGCAAGGCGCCTCTGCGCGAGCGTCCCTCCTGCTTTGCTCGGGTTTTCGGAGCGAGCCGAGTTTTAAGACATCTCATGTATTGCACAGTGTCACCCGCCAAGAGAACGGCTTCTAATTAAGCTCACACGTTTCCGCGGCGTGGCGATCCCGACCCTGGAGAGGTTTCTGGAAGGGCTCAAAACCCACCAAACGCCCTCGATCTGCCCCGAAGCGGCAGCGTGGKCCTGGAGGAGCGCTAGCAGGGGGGCTCGGGGCCCGGCCGGTCCCGGGGCAGCCGAGCGGGGCTCAGGAGCGCGGAGCCCCTGGCCGGATCCGGCGCCGCGGATTCCCCCGAGCTTCGCTGCAGCGCGGCCGGGAGGCAGCCGGGGCGATCGCGGACCCCGGAGCCCGGCGGGAGGCGGGATGCCCGCGGCAGGGAGGCCTGCGGGGACGGGGAGCCGCTGCCGCGTCGGCCCCTGCGCTGAGCCCGTGCGGCTCCTGCAGCAGCCGCTCTCCTTCGCTCTGCCCCTCTCCCGCTGCCCCCAACGTCGCGCCGCCAGGACGCCTCCACCTCCGCCGCCTTTCCCGGCRCTAGCTCTTGCCAGCCCGTTCCACTCAACAAACTGCAGGGAATTTCCTCAGAAAGCATAAATCCAACTTTTCTCCTCCTGCTGATGGCTCACCGCTCTAACTCTCGGATCCAGACCTCCGTCCTCCTGCTCCGACCGGAGCTCAGCTCGGCTCAGCTCTGTTTTCAGGCGAAGGCGCAGCCGGCAGCCTGGCTGCGGCRGTGCCGGAGCGTCGCTCGGCCTCGCTCTGCCGGCGCCCAGCTGCCTTCCCGCACCCTGCTGCAAGCCCCCGTGTCTCTATCGACGCCCGAGGTCGATGCTGCCCCGAGGGCTCAGCCCTCGGTGCTGTCTGTGCCCGGCGGGTTGTTCCTCGCAGGCGAGCACGGGCTGGAGCGCTCGTCCTGCCCGGGGCACCTCGCGCCCCGGCCGGAGCAGCCCTTTCCCAGCTCYGCTCCGCCGCGTCTCGCCCCGGCTGCTGCAGCCCGGCCGGTTCGGAGCAGCCGCACGCAGGCAACCGCGCTGGCGCGCTGCAGATCACACCTCAAAGCCACCTTTTGTGCCCATATCTGTTAAAAAGCTCTGTTTGGCGGCTCCGTGCAGCGCCGGGCACAGCAGCCTGCCCCACGGGCGGGCTCGCAGGTGCTGCTGCAGTGACTTACGGGAAAGCATCCCGGCGTTGCTAAAAACACTTCCAGCATTGAAGGGCATTTCATTTTTGTGAGCGTCGATGAGAAGGGAGGTCTCGGGGCGCCCGCAGCCCGTGTGCTCTCACCGCCCCCCTCCTCTCTTGCAGGGCGAGTGGGAGAAGCAGCCGCTTCCCACCGTCRCGGAGACGCTGCGGGACCCCGCGCCGCGCTGCCCGCCCGCCCCGGCGCCTCGGCCGGCCTCCCCCGTCCCCCTCAGCCTGGGCAAGAGCAAGAGGCGCTGAGAGCCCGGCCAAAGCCTCCTCGGCTTCGCGGCGCCGGGGTGCGTCCCGCCCGGTGAGCGAGGGAGCCGCTGCCACCGCGGGAAAGCCGGGCCGGGCGCCCGTCGGTGCCCGGCACCCGCCTCGCCGGGGGGCTGTTGGGGCTCGTGAGTCAGAGTTCGGCGAGCGCTCTGGAGCTGGCAAGCGCTATTATTAGTGTGTTATTAGCAATCCTGGCTCTGAGTAATGCTGCTTTCCGCCCCCAGAATGATAACGTGGAGGTTTGTGCTTGTGCCTCCCAGCCCAGCGGCGGGGGAAGCACCTGGGGGGGATGTGGGGGGAAACCGAGGCACGGGGCAGCGACCTGCTCAGCCCGCGAGCCTGCGCGGCCGCCTCCGGCCTCCGAAACGCGGACCCGCGTGGGCCTGCGGCACTGGGACCTGGCTGCGGCCGGGGGAGACTGGCCAGCCCCCGCCTCGCCGCGGCCCCCCACTCCTGCTCCTCCTCCCGCGGCCCTGCGCCGGGGATTATCCGCCTTAACGCGACCAGATGCCGAGGGACAGGGATAAACGATACCTCCGTGATGGGATTTAGAAAGGGGGGAGGGACACGGGTGGAAAGACAAACCTTTTAGCAGGAAACATCACTCGATTAAACAGCTAAATATATGTATTAAAAAAAAATTACAAAAAAGCTTTTTGCTGTTGAGCTCCGAAGAGAAAAGACCTCTGGGCCTCAGGGGAAAGGCCCGCGGGTGCAGGAGACCCCCCAGCTGCGCTCCTGAGCTCCTGCGCCCAGCCGACCGAAATGCACTGCCACGATCCAAGGAAAACCCTCCCTCGGCAGCCCAGCCCGGGCCGCTGCCCTCCTCCTCGCCGGCAGCCCCCATCCCGTTTTCCCCCGTTCCTTTGGGCCTGTTTTCCATAGTGAATGCAAACCCTTCCCAGCCGTTCCGAGTCTGAAAGCTGCAAGCTGCTTTCGGAAAGATAAAGCTGTACGATGTTAGGTGGCACACAGTTAATCCCCGGCACGGCGTGGCGCGGGCAGGCCTGCCTCCTCGGGCCCCTCCCCACTTACCGGCGCGAACGTTTGCTCCTTCATCCCGAGGATGAGCAGGCAGGACCGCTGTGGTCCACCCCCCCCCGCCCTCCGCACAGGGCCGCGCAATCGCCCCCGCTCACAGGAAAGCCACCCCAAGTGCATTTTCTAATGTTTCCAGTAAAACCAAAGCTTTTGAGAGTTCACACTCTTGCCCATGGCGCTTGTTGCAGGAGGTGAAAGAATTGGAATCAGCTATAAAAGAAATATAAAACAAGCAAATCCAGCCAGGATAAATAAAAAGAAAAGCACATAGCATGATTATTTCTATGGATGGATAAAAGCTTCGGCCAGGGGCTGCCCTCGCTTTGCTGCGGGAGCAGGCAGTAAAAGCCCCTTGCTGCCCTCAACGGTGTCTAATTTAACAAGGCCAGAGAGAGCCCGAGGCCGCGCTCCCGCTGCGGGCTGGTGGCAGGGCCAAGGCGCCCGCGGCGGCGGCTCCCGCGGTGGGGCGGGCAGCACGGCACCGGGGTGCTCCGGCTCGTGCCCGGGACTTCCCGGGGGATGCGTGAACACAGACTGCGCTGGCAAAGCAACCGTGGGGCAAAATGCATTTGTCAAACTCTTTTTCCTTCTCCCAAATTCACAGGTTATCTATAGGCAGCGAGGGAGCCGGAGTCAAACTTCAGTTGCCCTTGGGACTTCCTTTTATTCCCTGGAATATGGCCAAGCGGGAGCCTGCCCCCCCCCGGGGAGACCCAGGGCAAGTTAATTCCTTTTGCTGCCGCGCAGAYGGACAGAGGCTGAGCCTTGGGCGCTTGCACAGCCGGGAAGAACGTGCCCAGCAGCAAGCGACACTCACCGCCTTGCAGCCCCCAGCTAAACCCAACCATCCTCACCACTCAAGGACGTCCCCAAGCAAGCAAAACTCCCACGGCGAGTGCCGGATAGAGGYGGTGGCACCCGTGGTTCCACGCAGCCCTCCACGCCCGTCCCACCTTTCCCAGGCTGCCTGCTGAGCTGCAAAAAATCCCTTTKCTGTATGCCATGGGAGCCTCCTGGGCAGCGTGCAGCCCTGAGACACCAGCAGCACCCAGTCCCACCTCCAACGAGCCAGGGCAGAGCCACAGAGGATGTGGCACCCATCTGAGTGGGACAGACGCACAGCRAGGGCCCAGGGACAGAGCAGGTTTGGAGGCTACAGCTGTATTAAAGGTAGAYAAGTAATTAAAAAATTCATTTCCAGGCAGTGCGGAACTATGTTTGGGGGGTAAGAGTTTCCAGAAAAGCAAAAAATTGAAAATAKTTCATTTGTAGTCATGGAAAACACCGTTTTCTGGCCAATTACGCTATGGAAAAGAATTATTGCCACAGTGATACTGATACTGCCACGGAAACAAAATCTTTCACCTTTTTGGAATCTCTTTTCCTTCTTCCCCTTTAATTTGACCCACGTTCACTTGATGAGTTCACTGCAGACTGTAGGTTTGCCCCGGGAGCCTGCTGGGTCACCCAGGGACCTGGGAATTTCTCCGTTCGCTCTCCCCACCCCGTGGTCATCAGCGTCGGCTCGTCCGCTGCCCGCCGCCACGGCTCCGCCGCCCGTCGCTCAGTATATGCCCCTCACTCGCTTGTTGTCCGGGTCGAAGGGGGACTTGCTGTGCGCCTGGGCTGCGTAGGTAACTCCCATCCGCTCCAGCTTGTAGCTGCCGCTCTTCACAAAATCCAGCGAGACCTGCAAGGCAGAGCCRCGAGCGGCTGCCGCGCCGGGCTGGGCACCGCCGAGGGGGCCGCGCGTGCCCCACCGGGGACGGCACAGCGGGCAGGGACACCGGGGCTCCCGCGCTGCCCGACGCTCGGCTCACGCCAGCCGGGAGTCCTGGCCCCGGCTGCTGGTGCTTTTGGAGGAGGCTGTAGGGAAGAGGGAGGGCACGGGGCGAACRGGGCCCTCCGTGAGGCTGGGATAGCATGTGCAAGCTCCTTCATCACCCTGCAGATGCACTTTCTGCAGAAGAGCTGGTTCTGCCATCCCAGGAGGATGCACAGAGAGGAGGAAAACAGGTTTTTAAAAGCACCAAGTTAAAAAAAAAAATCCAGTGTTTAATTGTTAGGGGAGGCATCTGCTATGGGTTTTTTTTCAAAAGCATCTAAAGCACAGTGCCCTTAAAAGCAGCAGCAGCGGTTTGTCTGCAGAGGAGTCAGGGCAGGCAGGCCGCGTTAGGCAAACAGCTCTGCACCGAGAGCCTGAGCGGGAGCTCGTCCCGCCGGTGCCCCCGAGCCGTGCCGCTCAGCCACGGTGAGCCCAGGGCCTGGGGAGTAGGCGCCCACGCTTTTCAGTAACTGCAAATCGCCAGCAGTAGAACTGTGGCTTCCTCTCCTTACCCACACCTTCTGCCCTGGCCCTTTTGCATTGCTGCTGCTCCTTCCACTCTTTAGTTGCGATGCTACAGAGCCGTCCTCACCTTCCCTGGCCCCGGAAAGCACATACGCAAAGCTCTCCCTTTCCTTCTCCTGCAGCGGCAATTACTGTGTAAATCAAGCGGGAGTTATCACACAGAGCAGAGAGATTAAGGCTGCACGTTAACATCTGCTTAATGAACGATGCCTTTCTGCAGGAGGCAGCGAGCCGGCACTGCGAGCGAAGGCAGCCGCCCGCCGCACAAAGGAAGCGCGCGAGGTTGGGGGCCCATCAGCGGGACCACCCGTACGCGGCGCCTTCCCATTTGGCAGCCCCAATCGCTTTAATTTGGGGTTAGCGCTGCCTGAAAGGCCCTCGGGGGCGCGGGAGGCAGCTGCCTCCTGCCAGCCCCGCCGGTGCGGCTGCCGCATTAAAGCTTTCCTTGCAGTGGGTGTTTGAACGGGGAGAGCTGCACAATCAATCTGCCCGGCAGGGACGCACCGAGCGCTTGTTTGCCTGCCTCTGCGCCTCTCCGGAGGCAGGAGGGGCCCGCGCCCGCACCGCTTCCATCCCGCTGCTCTGTCACGCTTCCCGGGACCCGCTGGAGGCAGGCGGGGGAGGCCGGGAGCACGAAGGAGAGTGGAAAAGGGGGGAAGAAAATGAGAGAAGAAACCCAGGTGTGCAGAGGAGAAATGCACATCCTCGTGAGGGGCCCGATGTGGAGTTATTTGTTGGAGTCCCCGCTGCGGCAGCCAGCCTGGGGACGAGCCAAGCTGTGCAGAGCYGCTGTCAGGCAGCACCCGAGGGTTTAACCCTCGGGCACCAGGCACTGCCGGCCTCTGCTGTCACCCTCCTTGCCACAAGGGTGGATCAGCCTTCTCCAGAGGGACTATTTGACACCCCTCAAAATATAAACCTTGCTTGCCAAAAGCCTCCCGGCCTTCACGTCCCAACACAGCTCCCCAAAGAGAGATGTGCAGCCCCTGAGCCGCATGCCAGCRTCAAGCTTGGCGGCTGCCACCTCCTCCCGCAAGCTCTGGAGCTGCATCAATCTGCGTTCTCCAAGCGGATTTGCCTTGGGGCAGCAGCCAGAGCTCGCCAGTGTGGTCGGCTGCTCCCCCTGCTCTGAGAGCAGAGGTGGCTGTGATGGGAAAGGACTCGACGCAGATATCAGCAACACAAGCTCCCTGCACATGTCTGGCACTGCAAAGCCACCGCCCCAGCCATGCCATGTCCCTACAACCTTCGCTCTGTCTCTCCCGCATGAGTTTGCTATTGTATGGCACTGAGGCTCCGGGCTTTCCCCAGAAAAAGGTGCAATACAAGATGTGAGATATCAAACAATTTTGGGGGGCAAGCACCAAGCAAGGTTTTATTGTCGGTTTTCCCACCCCTCTTTCTTCCCTGCTGGTGACAACCTAGCAAAAAGCACAAAGCCTCCCATGGACCTCCCGGCCCTCTGGCACTGAAGAGGAACCAGCAATTTCAAAGTGCAAAACACAGCACAGAGCTGGAGCAGCCCTAAACGTGTGACCCACTGTACTCACTCACCCCACAGCACTGCATCACCCTCCTGCTCCCCCTCACCAGCCCACGGGCACTGCCAGCAGCACAGAGCTGAAACTCCTTGCCCAGAGCTCCTGAAGTCAGACCTCCAAGTGCTCAGAGGTGCCTATCACACTAGGAAATGCTGAAGGAGGCAGAAGGAGATGGGGAAGCGAGAGGCCATGGAGGGAAAACTCTCAGTGGTTAATTACAGGAGATTAATCCTGACACAGAATTAAAAGTCAAGGCAAGCAAGTGGATTAAAGCGCAAGCACATGCACTATCCTTGGATTGTGACAGGAGTAGTCCCAGGGGATGTCATCCACTGCCCTCTGTCCCCATGCAAACTCCCTTGCCTCTGAGTCTACAGCACAGCAGTTAATGAGGGCATCTGATTTACTACCTAAGAGTCTCCTGGGGCTAATTAAGAGCCTGCTGTGCTCCTATTGGGCAGTTCTTCCCAATAACATCAGTTAATTCACTTTTGTAATTAAATACTCAGATGCCATTAACACTGGAGATTGCAGTTGGGCTGAAGATCAGTGCTGGGGCCATGCAAAACGACAGCTTTGAGAGCACTGGTGAGAAAGACACTTGCTGCTAAGAAGCTGGCATCTCTCGCGCTCGGAGTCTCGCTCTTCCATTGAGCACTGGGTAAGCACTGTGCTGGGGAAATGTAGGGGGGCTCGCCCTGTCTCGCTCCCCAGCTGACGGTGTGCTTGCAATGTGCTCAGGCATATGGCTTTAAAAATAAACCCTACACTTCCCTCCCCCTGCCAACCCTTGGAGAGGGAGAAGGAAGCACAGTTTCCTCGCGGGCTCACTGCAACACTTGCTGCCGTTGATGCCAGCTCTAGCTCTGTTCCTTCTTCCCTGCTGTTGGACCTGGACTTTGTGGGTGTCACCTCCCTATGTTCATCAACCTCGACCCTGTCCCAGCCCAGTTCCACTTTCCTGGCTGCTCTCAGGCTCAGAGTATCCTTCCTCAGGGAGGCCACTGAGCCTTTTCCTGATCCYGCTGATCCTGGACTGCCAGTAAGGCCCACGGGGCTCATGTCTCTGCCTGCTGTGGGCACCAGGGTCTCTATACTCACCGCTCCCCCAGCAGGGTTGCGGATGTAGCCGTACGCAATGGTTTTGTTGATGGCAAATCCGAAGTCTGCCCGACGGATGTGGCCAACCACCTCGCCGTCCCGCCAGACGGCCTCCAGGCCAAACATYGGCACCTTCCTGCAAGGCCAGAGCACAGCAGTTGTCAGGAAAGCCCTTGGTGGGCTGGGACTCTACAAGGCAGAGGGAAGGTGTTTGGAGGAGACAGCAAYGCTGGCCGAGCTGGCTCCAGCCTGACATCCGAAGTGCTGCTTGCTGGCATGCCCTGGGGCCAGTCTAGGTGCCCATCACCCCCAGGCCAGGCCCAGCCTGGGCACTGCCTCGCAGCCCTCCTGCTCCTTAACCTTTCCTTGCTGATCCCCAGCACTGGCAAAATCCCTCCAGCCTGATTTGCAAAGCCTCCTGCTATTTTGGCTGAAACGAGATAAACCCACTCACTGTCACACTGTTTCCAACTTCCATTAAATATCCGGCAGGGAATATGAGGTGGGATTTAAATCGGAGACATAATTAGAGCATGGAAAATGGCAGCAAACGTTTGCACTGAGCTCTGTGCGTGAGTGCAAGCGATGGAGGTGGGACCTGTTCCAGTGCAGGTCTGGGTGCTAATCCCTAGATGAACAYGGGTGGTATCCATGGGTGTTTGATATTGCCAGTGTTAAGCTGAGCCCGGGGCAGCGATACTCACTCATCAATGGTAAAGCAGACGAGGCGGCGGGGGATCCCGGATGCTTTCTGGGCCTCCACGGCCTCCCGTCCCAGGAAGGGTATGCCAGATTTAAGCTTGCAGGTGAAGGCCAAGCCTGCTTCGAGGGGGGTATCGTCGGAGCGAAGATCTGCATGCCAGTGTCTATACCCTGCAGAGAACAACAGGCGAACATAGGCCTCCCAGTCTGTCTCTGCTCCACAGCAAGCCCGCAGTGAGAATATCAGGAGACCGAGATATCAATGAGGCCTGTTGGACATCCCTGCTGCCCTTGAATCACTTGGTGCAGGACAAAGTGCCCTCAAGAGAGGCCCGTATTTAGGAAGGCCCCAGCAAGGATCATGGGGGACTAGTTGCATTTCTGCCATCCAATTGCTAGACACCCTATCCTCAAAGCTGGGAAGACCCATTTGCCCTGCGTCCCCTGGCTGGAGACATCGCACCACGCTGCTGTAAGGAAAGCCAGAAACCTTTCTCGATGCTGAGGCTGTCGATGGCTCTGTAGCCAGCGTTGGTAATGCCGTGCCGGGCACCCGCCTTCATCACTGCCTGATAGACTCTCACGCAATCTGCCTTGGGCACGTGCAGCTCCCAGCCCATCTCACCGACAAATGACAACCTCATGGCGCGGACCTGTGAAATGCAAAATCATTAGGAACAGAGGCTTTGGCTGCAAGCCAGGTGGCAGGGCCCAGCAGAGAGGCTGCTCAGCTGCCACCTGAGGTCCCAGCTCTGCTGCCCGGCATGGCCAGGGCGAGCAAGCTTGCAAGTGAACTTTGTGCAAGTGTCTTAGCTATGGAAAACACATATTTTACATTTTCTTTGCTCTTCAGAGTGCATGAAGCTAGTTCATACTGAATTTTGTTTATCGTCTCTGGACAGCCTAACCTTTGCACCTTAGTACCACAATTAACAGGAAAAGATATGAGTGTGAGCCTGGATCATAGATCTTTCTTTGTGCCCCTCCAGCTCCACCTAGTCTCAAGTTTCCAGAGGGAAATTCAGAAGGCAGAAGTGCTGCATTTTCTTCCAGCCTTCCCTAGCCACTGAGCTGTGGCTGAGGAGGCCAATCTGCAGCAAGACAGTGGTGCTCCCTGGCCCAGCTGGGCCTCTGTCTCCCTCTGCTGATTCAGCTATGGCAGAAAAAAGTCTACGAGCACCCAAATCTGCTGGAGGCTCAGGCTGCAGAATCAGCCTGTCAGTGGGGTAAGACCATCCCCACTAAGGCTTGTCCTGCTGGCAACTCTCAGCCTGGTGCTTTGGGGCCATTGTCCAGCTGGAGATGCCCTCTGCAAGCAAAACCAAAGCTCTCCCAACATGGGCCTGCAGAAAGCCGCACGTGCTCCAGCTGGGGCTCAGCCCTGCATCTTGGCCAGTCACATGCACGGATTTACACCAACCAAGACTGTGCCCCAAAGTGTTTGTTGCTGCCACAAAACTAGGTGGACAGAAGACAACACTGAATTCACTGCAACTCTAGAGAAGAACTAGCAGATCTGAACAGCAGATGCCATGTTTCTCGGGGGAGGCATTTTCCTCGGAGATCTCCTTCCCCATCTGCCTGTGTTCCCCAGGAGCACAAACTGGAGAGAAATCTGCTGTTGGTGCTGCAGCATAGCCCCATGATGTCCTGAAAGCTCTGGGACAGCTCCCCCATGGCAAAGCAGTTGGCACAATCCTATCCAGGCCCCAGATCTCGCCGGGCTCCCCTTGCCACCCAGGTAGGCACAGGCTGGCATCCTCCTGCTGTCCTCRCCCCAAAGCTTTCTATGTTGGCTGTGGCCAGGCTGGCTTGGACACCTTCCCTGGAGWCATCCCTCGAGTCTCAGCTGTATTTCTCTCTGGTTTGTCCCTTAGGCTTCACGCCTTTGTTGCGGGGGAGGAAGTGGAGGAATCTGTGCCCCCCCAGGGAAGGTGAGTCTGCACCCCCTGGAGCCAGCCCAGCCAGCGGCGCTTGCAGCCCGTTCCTCGGGGGCTGCCTTCACGCGAGCCTTGTGGGACCTCCCGGAGGCTCTGGCCCAAGGCAAAACAGGGCCATATTTCTGTATGGTGGTGCACAAAGCAGGGCCAAAGACCAGCGCATCTCCATGGATGACAGCGTGCACCCACTGACAGCAGCAGCAGGACAACAGCGAGCCAATAACTCTGCACTAGCAATCGCCCCCTTCCCTGCCTGCGAGCCCCAGCCTTGCACCCCGCTGTGCCCTGCTGCCCAGAAGCAGGAGCTGAAAAGCTCGGAGTTGGGCCTGAACGTGGCTGCTGTTCTGCATCCCGTTCCCCGGCTCCGGTTATTGCCGCCCCACAAAGGTGGCCGGCGCACTGGCAGAGGCTGCACACCTCCCCTGCCTGTCTCCTCTGCAGGGCTGCTGGTGGGTAAAGCACCGATCGCTTTTTCACCTCCATGAGCTGGCTTGCAACCCTGATGGAATCTGCAGTCTCTTATCTCACTACTAAGACCTCAGTGAGCCAGAAGATTTCAGCCAGGACCAGGGCAGGGAGGAAAAACAGTAACATCATGTCCATGGGCAAACCTGGAAAGAGGAGAGAACATGGAAAGGACATGGGGGTCTGGACAGGGCTGATTCCTGAGTATCTGCTGACAGGGGCCCAAGAGCCAGGCAATTAGCAAAGCACCAAGACCTTGGAGCAGCYGGGAGCCCTCTGGAGCTGGCCAAAGCAATGTGGGAGTTGGGGGCTGTGGGTAGGCAACCTCAGGTGTCTTGAAAAAGCTGGTGCCCTGAGTTTGCTACAAGGTAAAGCAGCGCCCTCAAACTTTTSCCAAGTCTCCTTAATCATTAATGGCCATAATGTCCTCCACGTTCAGAGAAGGTCYGGCTCATGGTGCAGCCCTGGGCAAAAAGCATCCCAGGCTAAATACGGAGAGTAAAGGGGAAGGAGCAGAGTCATGTGGTGTGACAGGAGAGGAAGTTCAAAAGCTCTAGAAAAAGACATTTTGAACAAGAATACGCTACTTTATCCAGGGGCTGATTCTCCTGGTAGAGAGGAAAGTCCMGGAGATGAATGGTGGGCAGACCTTCTCCAGAGGATTGCTCCAGAACGGCCCCAAGGCACCTGGTGGCTCAAGTTCAGAGCTCCCTTGGGTCACACAAAGCAGCAGAGAAACTGGAAGTTTGGCTCACTGCCTCTGCCATCTCCACTTTCTCCCTGTCYGGGTTTTCTGGACTGAAACAGGCACTGCTCACTTTGATACCACCCTCGCTCACAGCAGTGAGGAGGTTTCCTGGCCTCTCGCCTGGCAGAGACACCCAGGGCTCAAGGAGGAAATCCCTGTGGTACTTATGCTATATCTTATATCCTTGCARGATGCAGTTATGAGCAGTCCAGCAACTTCTGATGCACATTGTTTCACACTAGCACTCTGAGCCAGAGACATTTATCTGCTCAGTGCTCATGTGCTAGAACTTGTATTAATAAAGAATGAAAGAAGACCTGCAGGGGCCTTTGTGGCACCAGGAAAACATGTATCAGCAGCTGAATTAAGGCCGTGTGCGTATCATCCACCAACAAGCAGCACATGCAGACTGGGGGCCAGCCACAATTTCAGGTCCCYGAGAGACAAGCAGGTCTTGGTGATTCAGACTCTGGGCCTGGACTCGTTGGACTCCAGCTCCAGACCCTGACACAGCTTCCCATGGACAGAGGAATACAGAAGGGGTGGGGGATATCAGCACATGCTCCAGGCCTATGCATAGCTCCCACTACCTAGTGTTTTCCTTTCCTGCCTGCTAACATGTCTTCATAACAGCACAACATGTTCAGGAAGATGAAGGCGTGCTGCGACAAGCTGTAGCCCGCGCAGAGCCTTGAGTCACCATGACATGCTTGCAATGAACAACRCTATCTAGCAGTACAAATGGCATGACAGCCCCTTGCAACTGCTCAGAGGAGAGAAGCTGTCAGCAACACTCATCTGAGCCAGCTCCAAAGACCATCATTTAACATGACACACGGCAGTAATCTAGATTATGAGGATGAAATATTCATGTGATGCAGCCACAAGCAACTCTTCAGCCTGCCCTAGTGTTGGTTACCTGCTRTCTCCAGGGATGTCTCCAGCGACAAGCAACCCCTGGAGCTTTGGTAAGCCTTAATGGGAGAGACAGCTTTCAAAAGCAAGTGATAGCCCTTAATGAATCCCAGGCTACATGGCAGTATCCTAAAGCTTGTCTGCCTCCACCAGGAAAACGTGTCAGAGCAGAGTTAGGGTTTGTGCTGCTCGGCCAGGTCAGACGGTGCTGCAGGGAGCTGGCACGACAGTGATTTCAGGGTCCAGCTCTCTCCACTGAGGCTGTTTTCCTCATGTACCTACCCTAGCCAGGATTAGAGCCAAAGGCTTCACATCAAGGCACCTAAAGAAACAACACCCATCGTGTGCTTTAACAAGCACCCTACCAGTATTTYCCTGTTGTTCTCCCTGCTCAGATGTACCAATAGCACAGACCTGCTGCTTGCATCTTGCAGAGAGCAGCCTGTTTTACATCRGCATGGCCAAAATCTGCTCAGAATAAAGGCTGCTTGAGGGCGCCTGTGCGTGAATGTGCCCCTGGTACCAGAGGCGATGGGTTCACACGCCAGCACCCTGACTAGGGGCAGCTTTCGCAACTTTTCACAGCAAGTTAAACGCTCCTTTTGGCTGCATCACTGGGAGCACATGCTGGGCTTCTCGGTGTTGTGGGAACAAAGAACATTTCCTACCCATCCTAATTAACAGTAAAGAGGAAAATTGACTTACCCTCTCTGCCTGTAATTTGCCATTCCTCTAAATCTGACACACCATCTGTGCGCGTCCTTACAGCGAAAYCCACAGGAGCTTCCCAAGGCAAACACACACGCATGTCAACGGCAAAGGCACGCCCCGGCTGCCAGGAGGCATCAGCCCATAGTTTCATGCAAGACTATGGTATGCAGTCTTTAAAAAGTGGTTTCCAGATAGGAAGAGATTGTGTAGCTAGTAGGAAGAGCCTGAAACGATCAGCAGCTCAGCTTTGGGTCTGTCCTACCTACATTAACTCTGGATTGCTTTGGGGCAGGAAATGTCTCTCGCTATCTATTTAGCTCTTACTGCCACTGGGAGCTGGGCTCAGCTGTGGTCCCTCAGACAGACAGCRTAACAACTGATGACCACAGCCTCTACCCAGAACAGGCAGGGATGGAAAAAGCCAAAGAATAAGCTGTTGGGTACTGTGTTTAGACTTCACACAAGGAAATTTTGCAGGCCATAGGAAAAAACTCCAAGCCAAAGCAGAGAAATCCTGCTCCTCTTTCCCTCGGTACAACTCCTTGGCTGAGGAGCGCCCGGGGTAATCGGGAGCAGACGCGATGCACCCTGTGCAGGAGCAACGCGCTCCACCACGCTGCCCTGACAGCCTTCGTCTCCTGTGCTCCACCTTCCTGGATGCCAAAGGGAGAAGCAGAGGGTGGCCAAATGCCAACCAGCCAGCTGATAAAGGGGATCACGTACAGCCTGCCACCAACTTAGAGGCAGGCAAAGCATCCGCACAACACTAGCAACCCTGCAACGGGAATGCATGCGCCTTTGTGCCTCCCTCCAGGCTCTGTCCTGTCTTGGATTTGGTCTCATGACAGCCATYGCCTTGCCTGCCTGCAGCCAGGCCAGGAGGACACAGTGGGGAAGCCCGGTGCTGGTCCTGACGTGGACCACCCATTCCTTTGCAAAAGCCTCARTTCGCTTCTCACCTCGTACCAGGAATAAAGAGCAATAACCAACCTCCTCACAGGTCTTTCTGGCAAGCTGTTGGCAGGMGCTTGCTGAGATGATGGCCACCAGGGCAATAAACAGTAATCAGAAAACTTCTCCCAGATCGATTGGCACGTCCCCCYGTGCTCCCAACACCCCTGTGCTTGAAAGACACTGCTAAAATAAAAGTGTGCTCAAGCAGAGTTGAAGGCAGCTTTTAACTTTTTAACCTTTACAACAATGGAACCGGAGAGGAGATGGAGGGGAAATGAAACAAAATAGGTATTGTGAATTTATTTTGAGCCTCCTCACAATAGAGCCGTGCCGAGGGAGCCAGCCTTCCTTCAACCATCATCGCAGCGGCGCAACGAAGCATGAAAGCTGGAAAATCGACTCAGGAGGTGCGCAAGCACGAGGGGTACGGGAAAGCTTTTCACTTTGCACAAAGGTGTCACCTAATTAGGGAACAGCAAGGGATCAAGACGTGGCAGGCAGCTACTGTATTAATCACGGCAGGAGATGCTCTGGGGATTGACAGTCAACTCCACGGTTCATTAACCCTGCCTGTGACTGAGCAGGCAGCGCTGCAGCTAAAATACACTTTACTTTCAAGAGTAAGTTCCTCCAGAGAGAAGCTTCCCCTCAAATAACTGCTGCTGGGAGGACCAAACACCCAGCAGTCCTGATGAGGCAGATCAGTGACATGAGTATCATCTGAAAATGCAGTACCAAGTTTTGTACAGTCGGGGATCAGAAGTTGCACCCACATATGCATATCCCAGTCGACAGTGCAAAGCCTGTGGGAAAAGCCCAGCAAAGAGAGGAGGGTGTCAACAGTCGGACTCACCATTCCTGCCAGGTTTTGGCCCTCTCAAGTCAAATTCTCTTAGGAGCAGGTATTTCCATTAGATTTCAAATGGAGTTATAAAAGAGCATCAATTCCTGAGCCTTTGAGCAGCAATTCAAAGGCATTTTAAGTGTATTAGAAAATGAAAACCTGAACTTTACCCTGTATCCAGCAGTGAAATTCAAATGGGTTTCTTTCTCTGACACTTCATACAGAGTGATATGCTATATATAAACTCACAACCAATCAGTAATTTCCAGGGTCATTAACTCCACTGGAATTCTCCTTTTACTTTAGCTGATTTTGTTCAACTACTGAGTTAATACATGAAAACCTAACAATATCTTTTTAAAGATGCTGGGTTCAGCTTAATCTCAATGGAAGGCATCAGGACGACATCAAGGATGGCTTCAGTCCAGCAGCCCAAGAAACTGCTGCTCTGGTTTCTGCATGTAACAAATTCCTCCCTGTTCATCCCCACTGCGTGGCCACGGGGAGCCCCGCATGCCGCCGAGAGCGCGGTGCTCTGCAACGGCAGGAGCAAGGCTTTCTTCCTTTTCCCATCATGTTGTTCAGCTGCTCAGGCAAGGGAAGGTTCCCTGCGTAAGTCACCAGTCGAGAAGGGTTTCTGTGCTTGCAGAAGCAGAGCTTTACAGCTGCTAACACAGCTGGGCTTTCCCTGCAGCGCCAGCGCGCATCTCCTGGGGCGACACCGGGCCTGGCAGGAGCAGAAAGGCTGCTCCATGCTCTGATGCACCTGCAGTTTTTATTTATCCCCTTCCTCCCCCCCAACTTTTTAGTAATACTGTACCCTACATCCTTCCCCCATGATTGCACACCTCACACCTGGCTGTTGCTCATCTCCCAGGGTTTTCCTGCTTAGATACCAGGTGCAAATTGGAAATTTTATGCAAGCAAGGTTTGAACACAGGACTAGGTGTTGGGAATCAAAAAAAACCTAACTGCACATCTAACTCTGGTCTTCCCACACCCTCCTCCAACAACTCATCTCCTGGCATCCGCTTTGTCTGCAGAGGGAGGCAAATCTCTGCTGGGAGCAGCAGGAGTGGTGCCCTGGCTGCCGCGGGGCAGCAGGCAGCCGCCCTGCACAGGGAGAACCTTTAATCCTTCCTGAGAGCATCCTGCAGGTTATTAAAACTGCAGAAATACTGAAATAAACTGATTGAACAATTCTCCATGCAGACCCAAGCTACCATTAGGGATATGGGGATGACTGGTTTGAAGTAAGTTCAATAAAGTATTTCAATAAACCCATGTGAGAAGAGCTTCACTTTTTTCATAGAACTTTKCAGGGGGAAGGGGAAGAATCCTATACTTTGCAGCCCTGGGATCTGCTTGACATAAACACTTTAGTGTTTGCTTTAATTTTGTGTTGTAATAAAATGGCCCATTTTACCAAAAATGCCTGAAAATATAGCTTAATTTTCCTCTCCATCTCAACTCAGACATTTGCAATTCAGTGTTGCCTCTGTGCAAAGGCCAGAAAGCTTTTCTCTGACAGTCAGGGCATTTACTCTCAAAAGAAGCCATAACATTTCTACCAGATATTTCCTCCTTGCAAAACAGATTTTTCTTCTTTTTCTTCTTCTTCTTCTTCTTTTTTTTTTTTTTTAAGTGAAATGCAAACGAAATAATCATACTTTTGAAGAAGGGAGCATTTATATACCTTTCATAGGGGATAAGTAGGTTATTAATAGATGTTATCAGCTTGTCACAGATGTGAGTGCCTAAGGAGAATTATTAACTCATCAGCAGAAACCGTTATATGCAGCATGTTGGGCAATCTGTAACAACCAATTAGACCTATCAAAACCACGCTCCCCTCCAGGTATGCGCACCTCTTTCCCTGCTGCAGCCTCRCACTCATTTGAGGAGAAAAAGTGARTATCTGTGAGCCRCYTTACAGTGATTCCCGCAGATGGGGGCATGGGGCACCACAGCCTTTACCAGCTGGCAGCGTCACGTGCTGCTTGGAGCAGCCAAACTGGCATCTGTCAGTCGGAGGTGGAAGGGAGGAAGGACTTGAGCCTCTGTCCCAGCACCACCAAGCATCTTACTTGCACTAGGAAAACTACACGCAGCACACGACTGAGACGTTTGCAAGAGCAGTCAAAATCCTAAACTTTCCTTATTTTCCATCCACTTCAACTGGAAATCATTGCCCCATAAATGCGCTGATACTGCTACCATCACAGATTTCCCTTGGCTACAAAAGCAGGGCTACAAAATGAAAGTCCTCTCCTCAAACGGTGTTTTTGCTAAAAAACATTAAAAGTAATATTTACTGTGGTGCACACATCAACAGGAAACCTAGGCAAAGCTCATCGTCCAACCTTTGCAGAATTTTTTCCCCTAATATCAAAACTTAACAATAGTAAGTTCCTCCAGAATGTTTCTGTTTTGACAAAACAACACTTCATGGTCAGAGACTCTTCTGTTTAGAGTGTTTCAACTGGCTAAATCAGCAACTTCACACATGGGAAGAAAAACAAACCCAAACAGCCACCCTCTTCCCCTTCCCTAGGGATAACTTKAGACAACGTTTATGCCTGTCAGGCRAGACGGGGGAAGAGACTTGAGGCACTTTTCTCRCTGCACAGCACCGAATGAGAAGGAAGAACCTGATCAGCTGGAGCTGTGAAACCCGGAGCAATGAGGACGGATTCGTCTTTTTGCAACCCAGTCGTGCGCTCTAAGCCAAGCCTCCCTTTCGCAAGGGCACGCCACGTCCTCAGCCCATTGCAGCAGCGCTGGGGTGATGCCTGTGGCCCATCAGAGGGGCCTGGACAACTTGCTCCRTGTGCGGGAGCCGGCTGGCACCCCGCCAGCCGCAACGCTGTCCCAGGCTGCACAACCGGGCAATAGCGGTGGATTTTCACCACGCTGCTGAAAGCAGACTTGCTCTCTCCCTCAGATGCCGAGGGGCTTAGCCCTAGGTATTAGCATGGAGCATTACCATTTCTGCATTTCTGTTGTATAACTAGTGACGTGAGTCCTAAAATCTCAGCAAATGCAAGATGATCTGGACTCGTACAGAAAGCTTAAGGTTGTCAGACTTCTCCTGTGATCAAATGCACTGGCTCTTCAGGCTCCCGAGCCCTTACAGGGACTACACGACACATTCTGCTTTTAATTCACCCTCCTTTATAAAGGTGGGGAAATGGGGAGGGGATCTAGAGTGTCAGATAAACCTCTGCCATCAGCGCTAGCCCCTAATCTGCAGCAGGCCTCTTTTATTCTTCTGACACCACCGCAGAGCTGCAAGTTGATGTTCCCACAGAAAGACTCAGCACACAGACAACTTTGAGCTCCTTCCAAAGCTCAGAGTGGGCCCAGCTAAAAAGCAGCTAGGAGCTGGGAAAGAAAGGGGAGGCAAATAGGGCAGGAACAAGCCAAGCTCTTGCTCTGGTCTTCCAGCTTTCCTTTCCACCAGAACCTGCCACAAGGCCCCTGAAAAACTGCCCAAAAGCCGCCTGTAGATGACAGGACCATAGCCCAAAGCTCCCACAGCTCAAATGCTGCRCAAGGGACGACCCAGCTTGTGACAACTCTCATAGCTCCTGGAAAGTGTCACTGCACTCATACTTGCGTTACCTGGTAGACATGTGTCTCCATCCAAAAAACCCCAAAACAGCTCTTCTCACAGCTCTGCACACCTTGAAGCAGGCATAGCCAGAAAATTAAACTTCTTCTCTACAATARCCTTGGGGGTTTTAAGATATATTTTCTTCCAAAATTAGGATAAACTAACTCTCAGACTTCCAAGAAACCAACACAACCTCCCAGCCACCCCTTGCAGAAACATGGGGGCACTACGTCTCCCTAGGGAAAGGTGCCTGGTTCAAGAAACACAAGAGGATGGTGGTCCCAGCAAGCAACCCCCAAGAGGCAGTGTCCTGCGGGGGGCTTGGGTTTCTGTCCTACCATGCATCCTGCTGCCTTCACCAGCTTGTGGGTGGAGAAGGGGAAGGCCTCGTTGCTGAGATCGGTGTCGAGCACCTCCTGGAGCACGGTGCGGCTGTGGGGAAACAGCAAAGTGGCTCCAGTGAAAGGATGTCGCTYGCTAGCCAGATCCTGGCACTTATCCCTGAAACCCAATGCCCCATGTGGAGACCCATCTGTCTCCCCATGCCTCCCTCCCAGCGCCAGCAGCAGGGAAGGAAGGGGCTCCTTGGTCCCTGTGCAGAGGCACAGCTCCTCCACGCCGCCAGGCAGGCATGGGTAGAAGCAGAGAAAGGAGGGCTCAAAGGCTCTGTCCTGCTGCCAAAACGCTTGCAGAACCGTGAACCTGCCTCTGGATTAATGTATTAATGAGGCCCAGGAGAAGAGCCTGCCCTGGCAGAGGGCTCTATAGCTAGGGTAGTTTAGAGACATGCCCGGACCCAAGGGCAGGCACTACAGATGGGGACTGATTTACTGCCCAAAACAAGAACACGGACACATTCCCCTGAATGCAAGCAAGTGCATGAACAAAACCAGGGGAAAATTACACCAAGTAACACTGGGGAGAGGACTGTACCAGCTCAGCGGAAGCACGGGAACCCACATGAGTTCAGTTCACCAATTATCATTTCTCCCACTACAATCACCATCTGCTCCCCTCCTTCCCTGGGCTCCTCTCCCCACCAAACCCTGCATGCTCACCAGTTTGCAGAGGCTCACGCAGTGCTCAGCCCCCAGCAAGCTTTCCCTCCACCATCCTTCCCTGCCAGGTGATGAGGAAAACTGGGTGCCGCTCTGCCCACGCTCACCTCAGTGGGCCCTGCAGGCTCAGCATGCCCAGCTCCTCTGAGCAGTCGATGAGTTTGCTCTGCAGCTTCATGTCCTGCAGCACCGTGGTGATGTGCGACCAGTTGTGCTGCGCCACAGCCCCACCGACAGCCAGGTAGTAGCCGTCCCCTGGAAAACACCCCGCAGCCTTTCAGGCCCAGCAGAATTGGGCCGGGGATGATGYTCAGTTCAGCTCCTGGCTGGTTTTGCTCTCCAGAGGCTGAGTTGCAGCTCTGGGTCTCTTGAGCTTGCATGGCTGAGGGGTAACTTCAAAAAAGGGGGAAAATCTTGCAGTCCTTCCCCAGGTTGGAAGCCATGGGAAGCCCTTCCCATGAGCTTGATCCTGCAAAGCACCGTGCACTCTCCATTCCCAGGGGAGGTGACAGAAACATGGGGCCAGGCCATCACCCTGGCTGGTTTAGGGCTGCTTTGCCTGTGGAAAGCTAAATAATGCTGGGAGAAGAGGGGTGTTTCTGCTAACTTCCAAACTGTCTTTTACTTGTGGGGCTCAGCCAGCAAATTGAAAATCAAATGACCTTTAAAACCTGCAATTAAAAAAAAGGAAGGCTGGGAGTTGAAGCCAGGTGAAGGCATAGTTTCATCCTCCTCACACCCAGACAGCAGGAACGKCTCTCTCTGCCCGTGCCGCACCAGCCAGCGGGCACTGGGCTGCTCTGCAGGCGCTGGGGCCAGCAGAGGAGCAGCCCCTACCTCTATCTTGAGAAAATGCACAACTTTTGAAAGTCAGATCAGAAAGCTCTTCCCCTCAGGGTTTACTGCTCTGCTGTTATGCAAGCAGCTCCAAGAAGCTAATGTCAAAGGTAGTGTTATGCAAGCGCTTGCTGCCTCTGCCTCGGCTATAGCCACGCCAGGCTTGCATAACACTATGTTTGTTTTTCTGTGCATAGAGCTTCCCCGACTTCCATGGCATGGCTTGTAGACATTGCCTGCATTGTTCCTGCTTTCCTCCTAGAGCAGTTTTTCCCAATTCTCCAAGCCCTAGAAATGCCCATGTACTATGCTTCCACACAAAGCTTTGCCAGCAGCGTCAAGGATAGGTCCTTCAATTTGCAGGACTAGGTGATCCTGAAAGAGAAAACTCCTTGTCCCTCAAGACCAACCGCAAAAGTTTCCAATATTTTGTCCTAATACAGAATTCATATCAGTTTTAAGGGAGTGAGGAACACTCAGAGCATTCTGCAAACATATGCATGCAGATACACACTCTGCAGCTGAAATCCCTGCCACTGGGCAAAGCATGAGATTCTCCTGGTCCTCACCAGGACGGCTCATGTAGAAGTTGTTATGTTGTTGAGGAGAAAAGGAGGGGTGGAGATATCAGGCCGTAACCAGTGTGAGCATTGCATGTGTATATGAGGGGGAATTCATTCTGTCAGTAATTCTAGGTGAGAATTACCCAGGCACAGGGTTACGGAGCCGATTAATACATAATCGATCTTCCCTCTGCCTCTTCTGCCACTACCAAATTGCTCTCCAATAATCTGTCATAATGATAATAAGTGCAGCCACCTACTATAATTGAAAAAAATAGATCTGCTTTTATTAAACTCCTCCATCACCCACCAAACACCGCAGCTCTGCTATCCACTTCCCTTCGTACTTCCTGCTCAACACAGGTGCATATCTGAGTGAGAGAGGAGAGGGACACAGCATTCACCTGCGGGAGAAGGGAGCTGCACAGCACGATCCCAAGTTGGGGAAAGGGAGGCTGATGAAGCAGGGAGATCCCACCTGCACCTTGCAACCTTGCACCATTTGCTGCCACTCCCCAGGCCTGTGACTGTGCTCCCGGGCCGCTCGCTTCCTTGAGCTGCTCTTAAGCAGCAAATCTCAGAGTGACACTATGTGGGAACAGGGCTGCCGCCTGTGTTCAACATCTAAGTTAAAACCTTGCTTCCCATGTCCCTTCCTCCCTCGAGAGGCACTGGTTTCACTGGGAGAGCAGTAGCACCAGCAGACAGCCATCACTGCAAGGCAAAGCCATTTGGCAGCACTTCTGGAGATGAGCACAAAGCCCTCCTCCACTATTGCTTCCTAATTCCGTTTTYGCCTCTGGGTTGACTGCTCTGCTTCCTTTTAATTCCTCTTTATTGCAGCTGATAAGGACTTTGGGAGAAGCCAGAGCAGCCATCCAGAGCTTAAGAAACCCAATAAAGTCAATGAGAACCTAGTTAGAGCATAAGCCCCCAGGAAAAAAAAGGATAATTGGGTTATGTGGACCAAGGAGGGGCGCAGCGGGAAAAGGCCAGGTGGCCGGGAGCAGGTAACGTAATCAGCCTCCACACGCACTGGCCAAGGCCAACAGAAGCACAGCTCACTTCCGAGTGTGGCAAAGATTAAAGGGACACTGGCAGGGCTCAAACTGAACATGCAGCTACAGCTTCTCTTTCCCAAAGCAGACAGAGAGCTGGGAGCATCCCAGACAGGGGATGCCCCACTGGCACATACCTCACTGCTGGGTGGGCACCAGGCACAAAGTGGATTTCAGGCACAAAARCTGCTCACACTGGTGGTGTTCTTCCCCCTGACAGTCAGCTACTTAAATTGGGTCAACTTGTTGTTTAGCTAAGGTTTTGAGGCTTCATTAAGGAGAGACCAGAATCATGAAATGAAAGATCYCTGGTTCTGCCTTCCTGCTATGCTGGATTTCCCCCAGCTCAGCCAAAGAGGCACCTGGCACCAAGAGCTGGAATTCCTTTGCATGCTAGCTAAAGAGCTAGCACGAAAATGAGGCACTAACACAATGGTGTTGTGGCCACTGAACCATCAGCTCCAGGACAGCTGTGGCCCCACGGGTGAGCAYGGGACAGGATGTGCTCCCCAGCGCAAGGTAGACTTGTGCAGAGTTTGGCCCCATGGCACAGAGCAGGCTGAGTGCCAAACCATTCCCGAGATGGCAACAGGAAAGTAAACCCAGCTGGAGATCCCTGCCTCACCCCCATGTCTGCTGCAGAAATGCTCCCTGCTTCCAGCAGGCAGTGGACATGAAGCATCCCCTGTGCTCAGGATTTTACCTTCAAAGGCAGGGGCCAGTGGTGAGGCTGGGTTCCCAGGGCTGATCCGGCTGACAGTCAGGTCGCTCTCCACACCCCCTCGCCTGTTCAGCATGCAGGTGTACACAGTTGAGCCTAGGAGCAGAGAGAACGATGGGCACCTGCTGCAGATCCAGGGCACCAAGAAAACAGCACTGGGGGAGCTGAGCAGGCAAGATGAACGTTTTCACAGTCACTAAATCACTTGTCACTTCTTGGCTATGAYGTGACCTACCCTGGCTTTCTCAGGGCTAGAAAGGAGACAGGAGCAACTCTTTTTCCCCTGGAGATTTATTGAAGCTACTTCTTGGAAACATGTCAACCAACTACCTCRCAGCCCTGATGAAGGGGGCCAGCTTCTCACCTGCAAACACTGCAGCAAGCAATGACTGCACCTGCAGAGCTGTGAGAAAACTGGAGCATGTGAAGGAGAGCAGATCTGCTGGGTGGCAGTGAGGAGCTTTAGATTTTCAGCTCCGGAGGAAGAGAGATTCAAGAGGCAGAGGATATGAGAGCTGTTCAGGGCCACAGGAGCCTGCATATGCAGAGCAGCTCACCCCCAGCTGAAGGCCTGCCTCTGCCCCCAGCTCACTCCAAGAAGGAGCAGCAATAGCAGAGCAGGGCTGATCCTCCTCTTCTGTTACCTTATATTTGTTACTCTCAYGGACTTCAACTCATGCTGCGGCAAGAGAGCTCAGAATCAGTCCTACCACACTGTCCTGCTCCTACCAGCTGATGAAACTACTGCCTGCTAGGTTTCACTGCTATTTACTCCAGTACATCCAYTTCTCCAGCTGTGAACTCCAGCTGGACTCTGATGGGCAGATACTCCCCACTCTCATCCCAGGTGCAGAGAGCAGGCTTGCACCAATGCAAACGAGAGCAAAATCCAGCCTTCAGAGAGGATAGGGAAAGYGGTCACTCTTGGATGCTTCCCACATCCTCTGCAAAAGAAACATTTACGATAAAAGCCAGATTGGGTCACCCACTATTTGTTTTAGTTAAAGATGTAATTTCCTAGGGCAGCCTTTTAGTCCAATGCTCAGCAGAAACATCAATAAAACCCCTGGCACTCTGAAGCTGAAATAACAAGGTTGAGCCAGTACCTGGTGCTTTGCTAACATCAGCAGTAAAAAGCCAGTTGGCTGCTTTTGTCGCTTCAGGACCAACCAGGTAGAATTTCCCAAAATAAGACATGTCAAAGAGAGCCAGGGCATTTCTGCACGTTAAGCATTCATTCTTGATCTAAAATTAAAGCAAACACACTGCTGAAGTCGAGCCATATCCTCACTCTAAAAAGAGAGAGACACATTAAACCGTGTATGTAATGAGAAACAACACCAGGCCATGTTCAGTGCCTTTAAAGCTTGTAGTGCTTCAAAACGTTCCTCAAAAATTAGACACTAAATGTAGCAAGTCTGACAAAMAGACAGCACTGCCTGTCTACCCAATCCCATTCTTTACAGCAATAACATGTGATAGTTRCCAACAGTGATAGTTAAAGCTTATCAAGTTGGGTGTTTTTCCCCCATTTCAGACTGCCAGGGCTGGTTTTCTTTTCCAGCTGGCAGCTCTGCAGGGGAGCAGAGAGGCAACGCAACTCAGGGAGGACTTTCCATTGAACTCTGCCGTAGGGAACAAATATGCTTACTCTGCATATGTGTCTGAACTTCCCCCAGCAAAGTTCCCCCACTGAGATTTCCAAGCACGGACCACTCTTTTTTCTTAATCCTTTTTGGGACATTTTTCCCAGTGAAAGATGGGCAAAGCCACCTTGGTTTCAAGTTCCTCTAAACCTCACTGACCGGGTTTTCTAGACCCACAGCTGCTTGCCCAGGCTCTGACATCACTGACTTTCCCAGTCCAGATATGCAGAGGTTTCAGGTGGGCAACACTGCTTTCACCTCATCTCTGTGCTCCAACCCTGGCTCTCTATGTGGATGTACCAGGAACCGATCGTGGGGCAGGTTTTGCCTCCAACGTGGGCCAGGCCAAGAGCACCATGCTGCTGCTCATGGCTGGGCTCTGCTCCCTAAGAGCTCCTCGCCTGCCCCAGACGGCCCCTCGCCTCCCCAGCAGGCCCCACTCACGACGTGGTGATGYGGGGGGAAGTCAAAGGTGTACTCATCCCCCAGTAGCCGGTTGTATGTGTAGTTGCTGTGACGCTGCCGCTTGTAAGCTCCGTAGTAGTCATAATCCAGGACCTGAGGAGAGAAGCAGGCAGGACAGAGGGCGGTGAGAAAGGTGGCGACCAGCCAAAGCCAAGTGTCTAAAAAAGGCAGCYGGCCCCAGGCGGATGGAGATTTCAGCTGCATTCCTACCGCGCTGGGAAAGACAGTGCAGCATGCTGCCTACATGTGCAGTGCATGTCCTGCATGCACAGTGCACATCCTGCACTGCCGAGGACCTGCAAGGCACAGGCTGAAAATCCCCCTGAAAGCAATTGCTATCCTTACCGGAGCTGCTCCGTTGGGGTTGAACCAGCCAGGCCTTTCCCAACCATGCCTCTCCTGGAAAACACAGCCTTGTTGCAGCAGCTCCTAGGTAAGATGAGGCCAGAGAAACAGGAACAAAATGGGGAAAAAATAAAAATCTTATTGTGGAGCCATTCTCATTTAGCTGGTAACACTGAGGCTGCCCTCTTTAAAGGCATGCACAAGACCAGATCCTCGACACTCTGGCTTTGGCTGTGGCAAGAAGGGCAAACAGTACTAGAAATCAGCTCTATGACTGGATTTTCAAAACAGTGGGAAACTCCAACTCCCTTGAAATCCCTAATATTTTTGTCCACCAAAAGTATTTGCCTTAACAGCATCTGACAGCAAGCAGTCCCACAGGTCAATTGTGCACTGCACTGAAGTTTGTGTTTGGATGCACTAGTGATCAAAAGATGTTAAATCCAGAGAGGAAGATTCTCCCCAACATTTCTAATGGTAATTATATAATAACACTTAAGCTTTATATGGCAACCTTTTCATTCCTCCTCTGTGTTCTCAAGCAAATATCTCTGCATGCAATTAATTAGGGATCCATTAAGATATTTTTGTTTGGTGCCTCTGTTCAGAAAATAATAGATTTTGTTGAATATTTTAGAAATGATTCAATGTCTATTTATAAAACATAGCACATGTTCTGGAGCTTCATGTATAAATACCAGGCTGTCAGTCAAATGGGCATCGCTTATTAGACGTTCTGTTAAAAAATAAATTGCATCCTCGGTGACAGAAAACAACTGAGCTGTCAAGCAAACAATGGGGGACAGCAGGGAGGAATGTCTGTTTTACTGCTTAAGTCTCTGTTCTCCATCGGAAGAGAAATGGCATGGTCTGAATTAACAATGAGCTGCAACGGGCTCCGGAAACTTGGTTCCTTCTTTGCAGTGAGGAAGGTAAATGGAGTTTCTTTGCTTTGCAGCAGTCGGTTGAGACCTGGAGCCAGCCCTCAGATCACTCCTGAGTCACCGGCAACAGCAGGGTGTTTTAGGTGATTCTGAGCAGCAGCAGCTGCAATGCTGCCTGCCTGCAAAACTGCGGAAAATCCAGCTTTGTGTTTAAGTGCTGTATCTTGAAAATGCTTATCCACTGCRGGGATCCCTCCTAGCATGGGCGGACAGGGCTTTGGAGCTAGCACATTGCTTGGGGAGCCACTCACCTCATGCAGAGGGTCTTTCCTCATGTTGCGTCCTGCCAGGGGCTCGTCGTAGGGGAAGACCACAGAGTAGTTCTTGGCATAGGACTCGTGGCTTCGCTCACGCAGCCAGCGGTTGTTGTCTGTGAGAGAGTGGGGAAAGCGCCTGGAAGGCAGGGAGAAAGGCATGGACCCATCAACCCATAGCCCCGCGCATGCCGGTAGCTCTGCCCTCCCAAGCAGGGGCTTTTTGTGCTGCCCAGACTGTGCCACTGCCCTGATTTATGCGAATTTACCCCAGCGWAACTGAGAGCAGAATACTGTGGGTGGGGGGAAAAAAGAGAATTTGGGTTCATTCTGCTCTGCTTCAGCATCGGAATGGTCTCAGAGCACTCCTTTTGCACAACCTTGCTTTAAAGGCAGCCCTCAGAAAGGAAAGAGCCGTGAACATTCCTCACATTTTTCATCCAATTCTCCCTAGACTGCAATATAAATAAAAAACAAAGCATTTTAAATTTGTTTGACATATTTTCATCTTTCAAACAGAAAGCTCCTTGAAGGAATGTGCCAGTTCAGCACATGCTCCTATTATTATTACCAGAGACCCATAACTCACAGACAATAACCTCTCGTACACGCTGGTGGCACCTCTCCCACTCGCTGCCTCTGGYGAGCAGGGGAATGCGGCTTTCAGCATTGCGGCAGGCTCCCATCCAGCCAAGAGCCCCCAGGTCTGCAGAAAGGGATCCAGACATCGGGGGGAAGGCCAGGCAGTGTAATTTATAGGGCCTTTTAAAACAATATTTTCAATGGTCTTCCCTGCTTTCTGCATGCCGAGGAGATGCAGGGCACTTGGGAAGTGGTGGATGGCAGCACTGGGGCAGGCTGTGCAGGAAGCCGAGCTCTGCTTCTCCTTATTCCCACTSCCTGTTTTATAGGGGCAGCCAAGAGGGGTTTTCTCCTCCCAACTCTGTTGGGATTTGCTCCACCGCTATGTACACTGCATTGGTGCTTCCCAGGAGATGTCCAAAGGGGCAGAACAGAGCAGGGATCGGAGGTGCTCGTGTGCTGCCTTTTCTAGTTTTGCTAGGACAGATCCATGGGTCATGTTACACCATCAAATCCTTCCAGGCCTGGCATGACCCAAGTCCTGAGAGCTCCAAAATGCAAACAACGCTGCCTGAAAAGCAGCTGTGGGCATCCCATGAGCCAGCTCTGCGGGACTCAGCTCTGTGGGGCTCCGTATCGCTCTGGGCTCGACACGGTGCAGCCACCCTGCTGCCAGTCTGGCACACCCGGCACGGCATGGCACAGCCCCGCTCACCTCCTCAGCTGCAGCCCATCTCCTAGCATGCCACACTTTTGACAGCAGTGAGAAGAGCAACAGCTGCCAGAGGAAACATTTACAGCAAGCGTTTTAGATGGATAAATATTTAAATATGTAGAAAAGGGAATTATTTAAAGAGGAGCTCAGTAATCATCATCATCCAAAAGAAAAGAAAAGAAAAGAAAAGAAAAGAAAAGAAAAGAAAAGAAAAGAAAAGAAAAGAAAAGAAAAGAAAAGAAAAGAAAAGAAAAGAAAAGAAAAGAAAAGAAAAGAAAAGAAAAGAAAAGAAAAGAAAAGAAAAGAAAAGAAAAGAAAAGAAAGAAAAGAAACCACGATGAGCAATGGCATCAGTTGAAGAACTCCAGGAAGAACAAAAACTCAAACGGGCAGAGCACTCTGAGCAAGGCAGCAGACATGGGAGCTGCACTAGGGTCTAGGGCCCTAAGACATCATGTTGGCAGCAGTTCTGACCAGAACACCCCAGCTCAAGGASAGGATGTCAGTGGGCACAAAGCCACTCCTCAGCTGCCCCATTTGCAGCCCAGTACATTAATGTAAAGCAAAATCAGCAAGTGCTCAAGGCAAAGCAAAAGATGGCTGGCAAAAGGATGGCTGGGGAGTGGTGCAGAGTCCGCATGGGGGTGCCTCCCGGGCAGTTTAGCAGCAGGCTGGCGGGGGCTGGCAAGAGCAGGTACAKCCCCACAGCTACTCCTGATGGGCAGGACCGCAAGAGGCATGACCTTCTGGCATCCAGCCCCACTTGGAAACTGAAATTAAAACTGTAGAAGGAGGTACAGTGACATGGTCTATTTGGGAAGCTTACGATGAGTTCTAGGCTGATATCTGCAACCCATGACAAAAGGATCATGGGGAAAATGAGGAGAGGCAAAACAGAGAYGTGACAGCTCTGGCTCTGACACAGACTCCCTCTTGTGACCTTTGTCAAGTTACCAAGCTCTCCTCAGGGCCACAGCTTCTCCATCTGCTAGACAGCAGCGAGGGAAATGCCAGCCTCGCAGGCTACCTGCTCAGATTCAACACTGCAGAATGCTTTGAAGAGGGAGGACTCGCAACAACTGTGGAAATGTCACTGCAGCTCAGAGATGGAGTATTGGAGACACTCGGGTAATCCAGGTGCCTCTGCAGGGGCTGGAGAGCTCCTCTGCAGATTCCTGAGTGGAAGTGAGGTTTCAAAGCCCAGACTAGTCTCACGAYGGTTTCGGGTTGTGCCAACCCCAGCTCCTGACATTGCAGCAGTGTGCCTGCCCAGCACAGTGATTTCTTTTATCCGAGCAGTGGGTCTCTGAGGGCTCTGGCTGCAATGCCAGCTGGAGGAAGGCTACTGGAGGCATCTTTCTGCTGACCTCTACAGGCAACAGCACCGATTTCCTCTCTCCTTCACAGGGTCCCAGGCTGATTCAGTGGTTCTCTAACAGCTTTTCTTCTAAAGCAACGTGACTTTAAAAGCTTTGTCTCTGACAAGTTTTTTGCCATTGTTATGAGCCCCACAAGAAAGCCCAAACCTAGTCAAATATAATTGGAAAAGTAAAGAGCAACTCACGAGCCAACATTTGCACACTGAAAATCTCTGGGCCCATGTCATGCTGCAGAGAGAGTAGGGGAAAGCTAATTTTTCTCCAGTTGAAATCATCACCTCCAATTATTAACTTAGAGGATTAGGCATGGCACTAATTGAACAACAACAAAACCCAAACGTAATTACCCTGTCCTTTCTCATCATTACAATCTCCTCGTGTCTAATGGAAGTTGTTTGTGTAGAAATGGAATGAGGCAAATGAGATAAACCCAACATGTAAATTCATTAAAGCCGTTAAGCATAATTGATTCCAGCTTCTCGAAGAGTTGCAGGCTGCTGTGCAGGGACTGCCCCGTGCTTGCAGGGGAATGGCTGTCCTCTGTCCCCATCACCTACTTCTAGTGACAGGCAAGTCCAGTCTCAGGCTCCAGCACCAGCCCTACCTCAAAACTGTTCCCCAAAGACAGACCAGAGCCATTTCAGCAAAGGAGGACGTGCCCTGAAGCAGTGTCGCAGAGCCAGGGGGGACTTGCCTGATGTCATAGCCATACATGTCTTTTTCTGGACGCCCATGGATGATCCAGTGAGCCAGTTCCCTCCCGCAGCCACCTCCAAGCATCATTCCTGGGGAAAGAGACAAGGACTAAAATGAGGCAAAGAGGCTAAATTCCCCATTTAGTTGCTCAGGGTCTGTAGACAGAGATTTAAATGCTCACAAAGCTTAAGATGCATGAGATGTGATTTCCTCAGCTCTCCTCTTACCAGCACTGTTGAAGCCGCAGCCAAGGAAGAAGCCTCGGACTTCTGGGGCTTCGCCCATGAGTGGTTTGTGGTCGGCCGTGAATGACTCTGGAAGACAGAGACAGGAGGATTCATCAGCAAGGCCAGGCCAGGCTTTTCGGGAATATACCACGATATAGGTACCCATGGTAGGAGTGGGTTTTCTGCAACTTCCAATGTTGGTCTCATCCTGCTCCTCCTCCCAAAGAGGTGGATGAAGCAAGACTCAGAGTAGCTTTGAGCACCCTCCATCTGCCACTTCTTCAGCAGGGCCCAGGCAGTGGGGACCAAAGGGAAACTGCCAGGTGCTGTGACACCCAGCACAGCACCCAGCTCTCACACAARCTCCTCAAGCAAGTTTATGCATCTAGACATTGCTTCAGAAGCTGGTATGAGTATACRCACACATACCTGCATACAAGCGCATACATATATATAGCACTGCCGTGGTGGGGCAGGGATGGGCGACAGCAGCTGCAGGTGGCAAAAACCAGCTGCTTTGCCATTCTGCCTTTGCATGGCTTGTCAGAGAACACCACAAAACAGCCTGATGGGAGGGGTGTAATCCTTCTCCCAGTTTTAAAGCGATTTGATTTGTCCAGCCACACGAAGGAAAGAGGAGAGACAGGGCTAGGTCTGCTTCTACCACTCCCTGGCAATGGCCAGTTTGCTTCCCAAGATCTCGGTCCTCAGGAGAAGGCAAAAGAAGAGTCAACAGGAGCTAATTAATGTTTTGGGCAAGAATTGCACCTCTGATGGTTGTCCAACACCCCATTCAGTGGAGTCCGTCACTCCAACACCTCAGTTCCACTACCATAATAATAAATATTGAATAATTTATCAGCCTGAAGGTACAGCAAGGCTCTTCAGAAAGTGAATTTAGAAAAAGAGTCCCATCTCTCCCTGTATTTGCAGACTCTTTCCTATAGCTACACTGGGTGCCTTTGAAACCCTTGCTCGCATCTCATAGTGGCCCATGATTTGGCTACTCATTCCAGAGCTCAGAGGAACGAGATGAACATTTAGGCCAGCTCTGGGTTGAATTCACCTCAAAACCRTCAGAAATGGAAAAAGCAGCTGGGGTAGGAACGCCTTAAACTACCGCAGYGACATCTGCTGCAGTCCCCAGTGCCGGGAGCTTGAGGGTCGTGGCACTGCTGGGCACACTGGCGGCCCTTTCGGGTACCCACAAGCAACTCCCCCTCCAAAGGACATCTTTCTAAAAGGGGTTAGCTGTTCTGTTGCTGAAATATTTACCATGCAGAGGAAATGACAAGCATTTGCTATTTGTTTTAATCTAGCGCGACTCAGCTGTTGCAAGCAGAGCAGATGCTAGTTCAAATCAAGAAGTAGGACAAAAAGATTCCCATTGCTTTAGACATTACATTATTGTATTACAAATATTAGGCCTATATTTATAAGAAGTCAGCCTCCCACTGGAGACCACCAGTTGTACTTACACTGCAATTGAACCAAACCTGCACCACCCAGAGCCAAGACCTCTACCTTGTACTCAGCGTGTTTCATCTGCTTTGGGGCAAGACATGTGCCCTACTTTTCTTTTGTACAACAGCACTGCTCCTTCCCTGAGGGGCTAGAGGGTTTTCTTTTAAGTGCTTCAGCAAAATGAGAGGTGATTTTTTTTTTTTTTAATATATGGTGGATTGCAGGGGCAAGCCAAGGGGCTTGTGATTTTGTGCAGGGCTTGGGTTCAACTGCTGGCAGATCCCATGCGAAGTTCCCCGTAATGATAGCATCATCTGAACTGGGATAGCYGAGCTACTGCTTGGACTTCCCTAAAGAAATGTATTGCCTTTAACTTCACACCGGACACCTTTTGATATACATCTTGGTAAATCTAATCTGCCCAGGAGCATGGAAACCCACTGTAAAAATAATAGTAAAAAAATAACACTTGCAAAAACACAGGCCACTGATTGAGAACATCTACCCCTTAATTCTCCAAACTAGYGGCAACATCATCAGCTGCAAATGTTTTCATTTTACTGTGAATCTCTGTTAAATCCATCCCCCCCCCCAATCTGGACCAAAAAAGGTACTAATGGGTAATACTCTCCCCAACTACTTCTCTACCTACGGTTAGCCTAGGATGCCACCTCTAGGAAGACAGCACTATTGCAGCTAAATCAAAGCATTTCTCTGTGTTCAGTAAGTTTCTGTCTCCCATGAATTATGAAGTTTTCTGTGGACACAGCCCACTGGAGGACAGTACATTGCCCCGAAGCTCCCCAGCCCCTGCTTTTCTGCCTGCCTGACCTCAKCAGGCTTTGGAGACACTGCACCTCTTGCGCCTGGAGCCAGTGCTCACATTCAAGCACTCTTGCAGTAGGAATACAGGGCAGTAAGATCTCATCGTTGAACAGGATGAGATCTGCAAGCTCTCTAACACCAAGGGCTATCTGGGACATGAGCAGCTGCTTCAGAGAAAGATGATGCACAACAGGAAAATAACACACTGTATAAATTCTGARGTTCAGAGGAGCCAATTTGCCCACCCCTGCTTCCCTTCCGCCCCCAAGAATGACAAACTCACCAATCACTGCCACCAGATCTGCAATCTTTCCAAAGCAGACATGTGCAAGAATCAAAACAGCCACWGTGCCAGGAGAGAGCACCAGCTCTGCCAGGCTTGTCAGTGCCAAGGCAGGTCAGTCAAGTCAATATTGGCTCTAATTAACATTCCCACAAGCTGCTTGAAGCAGAGCGGTTCACAGAACATGCCAAATTCTCTCCTGTCTTTGAGCACATCAAACTAATCATTTCCACCCAACCCTAGCATCCCACGGCCACACAGCAAGGAATAAATGGGGCCATATGGGTAAGAGCTAATGCAGGAAGGAAGGGTTGGACTAATACACAGGGTGGTCATGGCACACAGTGATCTGGAAAGCCRTTTTCAACTCCTAAATCTCAGACCTAGCCCATACTAACACCCTCTCTCCTTTTTGGTCAGAGTCTGATCCTCCATCCTAATACCATACCTGCCAAGAATTAAAGTCTGAAAGTGGAGGGAAGGGGTCAGCATGCCTCCAAAAAAAGGCTGCCAAGAAATACAGCTGCCATGACACCACTACTGAAACATTACCTGGCCCACAGACAGTGGACTTAATTCCTGTTTTCTCCAGCACTGGAACTCTGTTGACAGCACCTTCAATGTGTTGCATGAAAACATCCCAGTCCAGATCAAAGAGGCCAAAAGCAAATTTTTCAGATACCTGAAGATGAGAAACAGGAATCAGAACACAAATGGTGAGTTCGGCTTATGGTGTCAAAAATTCTCAGCTTTAACAGTCTATAAGCCCATGGAAAACAGAGGCCGGTTTTGAGACTCTGATTTCTTTGGGTCTTTATGAGCTGCCTAGACAAGCACTGAGGTGTGAAGCCAATTAGAACCCCACCAAAGAGCACTGCAGTGAGGGCTGGTTCTCCAGAGCAAAGGCTCTTTCACCAGCACTTCACCTTCCAAGGGCAGAATGTAAGCACAGCCTCCTGTCTTCTGCAGACAAGAGACTGTGGGCTTGGATATCTTGAACCCCTCCTGTATTTTCTGGGAAAGTGGAGGACCTTCTCCCTCAGATGGCAAGAGAAACCACGGATCTACAGTACATCTTTGGAAACCACTTATGGGCAGATTGAGCCACCCCTCCAGAAGGGATGTAGCACTAAACTCGAAGAAAAAGCTGGGGAAAGAGCACAAACTAAGGCATCTCCTTGCTGACTTGAAGAAGCGCTTGCAGCAGGGCAAGGAATTGCCTAATAACCTCCTAAGTCCTCTCAGGGGCCAGGCCAGCCTTCTTATCTCATTTTTGCTAGTAGTGCATCCATCCCATATCTGCATCTTGGATAGACTCAAGTGGAACATGGTCTTGTGCTTCCCCCACCACCTACCACCTCCTGGGCCTCATGAAGGCTGGTTATTATCAGGTGCTGTTCTGCCTTTCTGGCACATGAGCTAGGAGATGAGGAGCTCACTTCAGCGCCCACTCCATCAAAGTGGGTTTCCTGGTAACATGCTTCATTTCCTCTGAAAAAAACTGCTCAGCATCGCTCACCTCCTCCCAGAATATTGGATTTGACTCATATCCACCCACAGAAAGGGCATCGCCTTGGAGACGGAGATACACTGAGGCATCGTGATCTCGAACGTTTGGCATGTTCTAAAAATAGGGAAAGAAAGCAGAACGGTGAGACAGGGCAGGAGGGGCAAGATGGGACAGGAGGGGCTGAAAGCTGATGGGGAGCTCCTGTTCCCCATCCGTGCCAGTGGGGTTGTCGTCTTCTCATTGGCAAGGCCCAGCTGGACAAGTTGGTGCTCAAATACCTGCATATTTTCCTTGCTGTTTGTGCTCCCAGCACATCCGTGGCATCAGTAGTGGCTCTTCTGAGGCTCCTGCAGCCCCCAAATCCTCTCTTGGTGCCCATGCCATTCACAAAGAGGGATGCCCAGTTCAGCTCCAGCAAGCCCAATCAAACCACGAGCAGCAAAGTGTTTATGCAGCTTGTGGGGAAAGGAGAGGCCACAACGATTGCACCAGGCTGAGCCCACTCCCAGTACATCAGCTACATGCACCAGCCCTGGGCCTGAGGTGGAGTAGGAGGTGCTGAAATGACCTGGGCACTGCAGAGACCCAAGCACACACTGTAGCACATGCCTGGGAGCTGCTGGGACCCCGTGTCTATCCTGGGTTAAGGAAAGTGAGAGGTATTCACAAGGCCTGAGTTCAAGTACATAAGTCAGAAGCCAAATCTCATACAAGCCCTGCCTGGTTAACAGCTAGTCAATTCCAGAAACGCCTGGGTGAGCACTAGGTTAGTGGGAATGGGCGTACAGATGCCAGGGCAATACCGCCGTGCCTTTCTGGGTGTTCCTCTACCACAAGCAAGGCACCGAAGCTGCTCTGGTGAGAGCGAGCCCCTGCCATGTTTTGACCCAAACTAAAGAAAGAATCATTCCTCTCTGCCCACCTACACTGGAAGATACAACACCACAGGCAGCAGTGTGCAAAGAATGAGGGATTCGTTCTCTTCAGTAAAGGATTGACAAACATTTAGGTAACATGAACAGTATTGTTGTAGGGCTGACTGTATTTCACATTGACAAACTTACATGGATTAAACAAGAGGCACTGGGGTGTGCAAACTGCAGCCTCTTCTGTGAAAGACAGTGCTTTTGCACTGCCTATGCATAGTATAGTGCAGTTACTAGACTATAACTTCAATTATTGACACCAATATTATATTTTTTAAATGAGGTATCTAGGACTGAAAATGCCAATACAGTGGAATAGGAGAGAACCAGCAMGATACCCTTAAAGCCCATAGAGCCTGTGCGAATGAAGTCTGCTTTGATTCACAAACAAATCTCTGTAGCCAGAAGGCAGGAACAGATTTCTTGGGATGATTTAGAAATGCTTGGAGCTGTACCTCTTCCTGTTGGGGACTGGGACTTGTTCAGAAAGTGTTTGGCATCTTTATGAATGCTGTTATCAAACACAAAACACATCAGAGACCCTAAAATAATCCTACAGAGGGAAAAAAGATTTAAAAATTATCTTGCTAATTAAAACCTTGTTAAATATTACATATGACTCTATTAAAATAGTCAGGTACTCATGAACGTTTGGTACAAAGAGAAGCTGTGTAGCCAGGCAGCTGTAACACCAACTCGAGCCTCACAGACCTGAGCTCTGTCCTGGCTAGCCCTGGGCTCTTGTTTCTCCCCTGTAAAACAGGGGCCTGGAAAGTGCTTGGAGATCTGCACCAAGGAGCCCTAGGTAAGCATCCATAGCAGTGGTGCTGCTATTGCTGCTGAATAACTGAACTGTACATCAATGCACAACTCTAATTCAGCCTTCCATGCAGAAAATTGCACTTGGCATGGAGTGCCTTGCTCGATATGTGCCTGCAGAGCTTGGCCCRGTGGCACCAGTTTGACCTGAAGGCAGGAGGGTGGGGAGATTCTACGGTCTGCAGTACCCAGGTGCTCCATCCTGTCTCCTTCTACCCATGACTGGGGGACAGGAGAGCCAGCGCTGCCTTCCAGCTGTGGTGAACCSCATGGTGGGTTTGTGGGGTGTCTCTGGAAAAGTCTACTTTTTGTCACTGCACTCATGTTGCCATAGGAGTATCTAGCCAGGAGCTCAGGCACAAGCCCAGCAGCGTCAGGACAGGAAATCCTRCAGCCAGTAATGATGCARRAAGGACACAACACATCCCTTTCCAYTTCAGGTGTGGTTATGGCCTGTGCAGACAAGAGTCTGAGGACAGGCAAACTCACCATCTTGCTCCATGCTGTGACAAGGACGCTAAATACCCAGCTGGCTTTTGGTGTGAATCTTCTTTGGGTAATCCGACAACATAACCTGCCCTGCCCTTTGGGTAAGCTGGCTTTCAAGACTGCTCTGATTCGTGCTCACACAYGCAAAGGAACCAGGGAAGCTCCAACCCCACACTCCCAGGTCTGCCAGCAAAGCCATCACACATGCAGCACAGCGCAGGACTGACCTGAATGCCCTCGATGCGCTCCGTCACCACATAGGCGTGATGCATCGCCACCAGCGGCACATGAACGCCGGCCATCTGGCCCAGGGCTCGGGCCCACACACCTATCAGAGAGACAACCCACCCTACAATGAGCAGCTGCAGCATGCATGAGAGTGGCAGGAGACCTAAGGCTGTTTGGGGGGCTACAGGCAGGAATGTGGAAAGAGGGATTGAATAAGACCCTCTGGCTCTCGCAATGCGAAGCCACATCCTTCCTTGCAGCCAGACTGTAGTGAACAGGCTGCTACCCCAGCAAGACAGGTCCAACACCCACACTGCTTTTTGCCCCATACCTGCACAATTCACCACACAGGGAGTCTGTATAATCCCATAGGGCGTCTCTACTGCAGACACCCTCTTCACACCCAGATCGTCGACTTTGACCTGGATACCCGTCACTGGGCAATTCTCTATAATCTAGTGACAGAGAATGAGAAACACAAGCATTGGCAGGGTTGAAACTTTAGTGGGATAATCCAGCTCTCCTGACATCTGGTTCCAAAATCTCTCCATGATGGGAAAGGTGAATCTAAGCAGAGGTCTGACACTGGCCACCTTCCTTTGCTTGCAAACAGTTATCACCGCTATTGCTCGATAACAAGATTTTCACTAATCCTGGGCTTAAATGGCTGCTACCAGTTACTCTGAGCACCTGTAATTGCAGAGGATATTTATTATTTACATGCCTTGCATGTGAACTAAGCAAGATGGGCTGAAAGTCCCTGCCTTGAAGAGTGGACTGTGCTACTTTACCCTAAAACCTCTGCTCTCCTGAGGMCCTGCCTTGAGCTCTGCCTCATCTTGCTCCCAAAGGCCTTTTTTTCTTCTGTATAATCTTCCTAGACCTCACAGTTCCAGCTCAAACAACGCCAACATCTTGCTAGCATTGCATTTGTGCCCACAAGAACCATCAAAGCCAGAGAGGACAACCCCCTTCTCAGGCAAACAAACCAACATGGAAATGTTGCAAGAGTAGCTCTGCTCCAGTGTGAAAGGAGGAGCTGGGAATAGAGGAAGGCAGGGGATGATATCTCCTCCCAGACTCACTAGGCATTAATTAGTAATTACCGCAGCGCCTCTGGCAGTTGCTGCTCTGGCAAGAGTTGAGCAGGTGCCAGCGGGATCCATGGTGCCATCCTTAGGGACATACAATGTGCCATACAGGTCATCCACATTCATCAGTGGGTACAGGTCCTTGGTCTCCGAGGGGGACAAGACATAAGACTCCACACCGTAGACTTTCCCAAGCTGTAAAGCAGATGAAAGAACGAGGAATTCAGGGGGCAACAGAAGCTTTGGATCATCACATGCTGGTAGATGATGAAGAAGAAAGCCACATGCTTAGCTCCCAGATAACCTTGCATGAACTTCCATGCCTGGCCACAGATGCCCTGCGGCTCTGAGCTGCTCCAAGGCAAGCCCCAAAATAGAGCATGGTGAACATCACAAGAAGGTCTCTGCAGAGTTTTTAAAGGCTCACTGTCCCATCATTCCCATATCAACTGCCTGTGCAGTTGGAAGAAATCTATGATTTGGTTTCATTTAGCAAAGCTCAAGTGAGATACATTAAATCCAGGAACTCTTCTATCAAGGCCTAGGAAGAGGGCACAGAGGGTTAGAGTGAGGATACCATGTCCATCCACTATCATCTGCACCAAGAGGTCAGCAAGCATTAACAGGGATGCTGATATTTCCAAACAAACAATATCATTGACAGCACAGGAACTCAGGGACTGAACTGAAGAAGCTGCTGCCCTAGACCCTGTATGTACTGCAGCCCTTTGAAATCAAATGGCAGAGTCAGCCAGGCAGGGCAGGGCACTGGACCGGCTTTACATAGCTCATGCGTGGCAGAGAAACTGTTGGCAGCAAAACCTGAATCCCTGCCTGGCTCTTCCACATCACTGACCACAGCTCTGCATTTCCACCACCTCCACAGACCTCTGCAGYGTGAGGGACCCGTTAGCAGAGGGCACGTAAGGTCAAACCACGTAGCTCATCCATAGAGGCAGCTCTCAGATGGCTTCTCCATGTGTACCAATCTCAGCTCCCAGGCAAGCCCATCCAGCCAGTGATTCCTGCTCCCTGACCTCACCTTGCTCCTCGATGAGGAGGCATGGCACCCTTATGGCCTGGCCTTGGGTAGCCACTGAGATTGTCCTCGAATTGCACAGCTGACCATTTCCCAGCTGGGAAGGTGGGCAGGGACGGGCCATTTAAACACCCAAGGCTCGTCTGCATTGGGAATACCAGCCTTGCTTCCAGAGGAAGAAGGTGAACAAGACTAGGAGAGACGGGCAAGGGGGGGGGGACCTGTGACCGAGGGCTCATCCCTACCGACATGAGCCTCTTGTACTCGTCCAGCCTCTGCTTGCTGGAGGCGATGAAGAGGCCGCCGTTCTGGATCCAGCCGGCGTGCAGCCCCGTCTCCTCCGGCAGCTCCYGGCTCACCACGTGGCGCGTGTGGGCCAGTAGCTCCACTTCCACGTCGCTGGGCCGCAGCTGCCACAGCAGCCCTGCGGGGAGAAAGGACCGCGCTCCGCATGCCCGCCGCCGCCGGCCCCGCCGGCCCCCCATGGATCATCCATCTCCCTCCCCCGCCCTGGTGTCTTATCAGAACGGGAAAAGGGAGTGGGGGGAAGCGATCTATGGAGTAGGAACACGCTCTCCAAAAAACACAGAGCATCGTATTGAAGTAATGCCCAGTTCCCCCTCCCCGCCGATGGAAACCGCTCCGGCTCCGTGATAAATAAATCGGCAAGCGCCGTTGGGATTTCTCTGGATACGTAAGGCTTTTAAAAAAACGGAGGGGGGAGGGATGCTTTCTAAAAGGAAGGGGAGGGAAGGGGAGCCCCGCGGGGCGGCGGCGCTCACCGGCCGTGTGCCAGGTGGTGCCGGCGGTGAGGCGGTGCCGCTCCAGCAGCGCCACGCCGCGCACCCCCATCTTGGCCAGGTGGTAGGCGGTCTGGCAGCCCAGGCTGCCGCCCCCCACCACCACCACCTCGGCCGCCGGCGGCAGCGGACGCCCGGGGCCGCCGCCGTCGCTCTCGTCCTTCAGCGTCTGGCGGTACGGCACGCTCTTCTCYGCCGTGGGGCCGGCACCGCCGAGGGGACGGGGGGCTCTCCAGGGAGCGGCGCGCTGCAGGGCGCGCGTCAGGGAGGCCATGGCCACCTGCAACGACCGAAAACGCCGCGCTGCAGCGAGGCACGGGCCTGGCGGCACCCACCCCGGCTGTCGCCGCCATCCTGGTCCTCGCCCCGCCAGTGCTGCCACCGCCATCTTGGCCACCACCGCCATCCCGGCCCTCGTCCCACGTAGCGCCACTGACGGCGTCTTGGACACCGCCACCACCGCCGCCATCCCGGCCCTTGTCCTGCGCGGTGCCACTGACGGCGTCTTGGACACCGCCACCGCCGCCATCCCGGCCCTCGTCCCACGCAGCGCCACTGACGCCATCTTGGCCACCGCCGCCATCCCGGCCCTCGTCCCACGTAGCGCCACTGACGGTGTCTTGGACACCGCCACCGCCGCCATCCTGGCCCTCGTCCCGCGCGGCGCCACTGACGCCATCTTGGACACCGCCACCGCCGCCATTCCGGCCCTCGTCCCGCGCGGCGCCACTGACGCCATCTTGGACACCGCCACCGCCGCCATCCTGGCCCTCGTCCCACGTAGCGCCACTGACGCCATCTTGGACACCGCCACCGCCGCCATCCCGGCCCTCGTCCCGCGCGGCGCCACTGATGCCATCTTGGCCACCGCCGCCATCCCGGCCCTCGGGGCGGGAGCTCTCCCGTCCCCGGTGGCAGGGCTGCGGAGGGGGGAAGGCTGCGTCCCTCGGTGCCCCACTCCTCACCCCCCACCCCCCCGGCGGGTGCCAGCAGGGCCTCGGGTGCAGCCCTGCACAGCCCCAAGACACCCCGAGGGGCTCCGCTGACGAAGCTCGGGGGGCGGCGAGCTCAGAAAGGCGCGGGTCACTGCCGCCCCCGGTTTTTGTGCGCTGGGGACCACGATGGCCGCTTAAAGGCGCGAGATTTGCCCCCCCTCCCCCCACGGGAGTGCAAATGGCTGCTGGAGGGGGACGGGGACAGACCCTGCGGGGTCTCGCGGCAGCCACGGCCCCGCCAGATCCTCCCCCCTCCTTCTCAAGGAGCGGGAATTTCCCCGGAGCTGGCACGGAGCCGGCGGGATCCCGCAGCACCCYGCCGCCCGAAACGCACCCGCGCTCCGCTCCCCGCCCCCACCRCCACGCTGAAGGATCCTGCAAAAACCCGCCCGGAAATCCCGCCGCAGAAATCCCGCGACAGCCCCAAGGAAGTTTCTCACCGGCCTGCAGAGCGGCCCCGGGCACTCAGGCGGCAGCGGGGCCCCTGCCTCCCCCGACGGCCTCCTCYGCGCCGGCTGGCCGGCTCTCCCGCGCCTCGCTGCCCTGCCGCAAAAATATTAACCAGCCCAGGAGAAAGCAATGCCGCCTCGGCCGCCTGCTGCAGCTCTTCCAGCTGCCCGGGGCGGGCGGTGATAAGCCAGCCCTGCTCGCACCCCTTCTCGCGCCTCTGTCGCTCCTCAGCCAAGAGCAAAAGGCAGCGGGAGCAGAGAAATCAGAAACGGGAGAAAAATGCTACTTTTCTTCTCCCTGGCTCAGTGCAAAACAAACAGCCCGGCTGGGGCCAGTGCCCGGGGCGCCCGCCGGCTCCAGGGCTCGCTCCTCCGCCRGCCAGATGCCACAAAGCAAACAAAGCGAGGAAAAGCAACATCTGAGCCTTCTGCACACGTTCTCAGCAGTTAAATTTTAAAGGCAGAATTCAACTAAATTTGCAAGGTTCCTAAGCCAGACCTGAGGAGCCCAAAGCTAAGGTGGGAACACCAAAAATTTATGCTAGAGGGAGGATTAAAAAACAAAACCAAAAACTTAATTCAGAACTCCCAAACTGAAGTTTTATTCTTCAGTCTGCCCAGAACTCACCATCAAAATTAGGGCCTGTTTGGGCAGGATATGCACAAGCTATATATTTTTTTGAAGGAGCCTCCGAACAGGGTAATTTAGCTATCTTGGAGAAACAGGGCTCTGGGTGGAGCTGYGGCTGGGTTGGGTGGTTGACAGAGCGGGGGCTGAGCCGTGTCTCCTGCCCCTGTGCTCAGGGCCCCCTCGCCACGGCCGCCGGGCCGCCAAGGAGAGCTGCACAGCGGAGAGCCCAGGCACCGGCGTCTGGGGGCTCTTAGCCCTCAGCTGCGCCGTAATCCTGACTGCTTCCCGCTTTGCTCCCCATCTCCTGGTGCCTTTTCATTTTCATTCTGCATACGCCATACAGAAAAGATTTGCATCCAAACTTCCCCAGTCTAGGAAGAATTAGGATATATGGGATGGGGTTCTGCTKTTTCAGAATTAGTCTCAGACAGCATTCTTGTTTTAAAGATAAAATCAGTTTTTTTATTACATTTTCAAGAAAATTCCCCTATATTTCCCTAAACTCAGCAAACTAGTCAGTCAAGATAACCCTCACCCAGACAAAGAAATGCAAACAAGTCTAAACTCCCGTTTGCAGTGGGGTGTTTTTGTTTGGCGGGACAGAATCATTTCATCAGTATGTACTGATTACAAATATAACCTTTGGGTTAGGCATGACCTAAGGCAATACAAGCTGAAGTACGTATTACAACAGCCTGAGATGTTCCTCGAGCTCGCAACAGCACTAGAAAAGAAGCAGAGAAAGTGGCCGTGACTTCAGTCCCTCTGAGCACTGATGCCCTGATCAGCTATAGACCTAAAATTTTTTTTTTTTTTTTTTTTTTTTTTTTTTTTTTTNTTTTTTTTGCTGCTCAGTCCTATGTAGACAGGGCCTAAACCAGTTCCATCTTTCCATGTAATTTATAGATTAACTATGAACTAGAGGAGCACAGTGGTTTGTGCATGCCAGCTGGAGTTTTCCAGGTCATATCAAACATTATGACTAATGCACAAACGAGCTAGTCAAGCGTATTGCAAAACYGCAGCTGATCACAGCGTTCATGAGGCTGCAAGCACGTGCCTGTGCCACCACCAGACGGGTCCACRTGCACAGCCTGCCTTGCTGTTCCCCGGCATTGCACTCGTTTGAATTTGGTCTTGGGAAAGCAGTAAAGCTGGGAGGTGCATCCAAAGCAGCTGACCAGGCAGCCCCTGCCAYGGGCCCTGCTATCCGTGAGGTTTACAGTCACGCTAATGCCCCAAGAAGGCTGCTCCTGCCATGGTTTCAGCACCCAGCTGTAGCTGTGCGCAGCTAACAAATGCACCATTTATCCCCACGGTGTCAGAGTCCTCACCCACTCAGCCCCGTGGGAAGGTTTGGACCTGTACTGGTGGGGACCACCATCATGTCCCCAGGATGCAGCGGAGCCTATCTATCTATGCCCAGGTTGCAACACTGCAGCTCCATCTCTGCCACCGAGGAGCCAACCCGTGGAGTGACAGTGATGCCGTAGGGACAGGACCTCACATGAAAGCAAGTTTTTGCATTTACCTGGTCTTGCAGCAGTGTCAGCAGCCATTGGGCAGCTCTGTGCTCCAGCGCTGTGTTCCTGCAGTCCCACCACGACTTGATGGTCCAATGCTGGGGTCCAATTTGCTGAGGGCAGAGGCAGTTGCTTATAGCTGGCAGGAGAGCACCAGAGTGTCGAAAATCTGTATTTCATGTGTTGTGCATGTTGGAGAGCGTCCCTTAGACTGACCGGCAGCAACAGGGAAAAGGTTTATCCCCAGCAGGAGTTGACACCTCAGACATGGTGCTGAGCAGCACCCTTCCAAAAAAGCAYCCAAGGTCCTGAAAAATCACAACTAATATCCTGCTTCTGGTAAAACATCTCTGCTCATTTCTACAGTCCCTTTTAGCAGCCCCTCTGAAAGTCAAAGAAAACAAGAGAAAACACTGTGGGCTTCACAGAGCTGCAAAATCTTAATAAGTTATTATTAATTAAATCGAATGGCAGCTCACTATGGTATCTTCTGTCCCTCTTCTGGAGTGAAACCTGTCCCCCTGAGTACCCTAAACCACTGCTGCTCCCCACATCCCCACTGGCACCAAAAAGGGTTTAATGACAAGAAGCTCAACACAAAACCAAACCCTTTACGCAGGAAAGATTGCATGTTTATTGGCAGTAAAAACCATGGTTCGAAAAAACCTATCAACAAAATTACACTTTTGTTGTTGTTGTTGTGGAATTTGTTCTGATGCATTGTAACTTAAAGATCTGGAAAAACCACATGCAAAAGGGTTTCTAAGTAGCAGCTAAAGTTTCTATTCCAGCATTACAAGCTATTCCAAATGATTTCCAAATTCCCAGCTATGAACTATTCCATAAACAAACAGCATTATCTTTAAATCCCCTCCACCCAACCCCACTCTACCCCAGTTAGTGCAGTGCAAAGGAAAAACTCAAGGAATTTACATATTATTTTCCAACGTATTCCATTGCAATTTTGAATGTTCTGCGATGAACTAAAATATATATACAATTTTCTCACCGTCATAAAAAACATTTCCCTTCTTATTCACAGATATATATTGTGGCAAATGGCTGAATAATTACTTACAAACAAAACAATCTTTTTAAACAAGTTTCTTACAACAGTAAACACAAGAGAGATCTTTTCTGAGGAATGACTGATTTGGCTGGGCATTGGGAGGGGGGAGTCGCTCATCACTTACAGGCAGCTACTGCGTCTATCACATAGTTCGGTAACTGGCAAAGGTACTAGATACGCTACAGGATCTAYGGAAGAGAGACGGCTCCTCATCTCCTGCGACAGAGACGTGCACGCTCTTCGAGAGGGGATGCCCTCACTGCCACAAAAAGGTTTGGAAAATCAGGTGTTTGAAACAGGAGGGTCACATAAGGCTTTAGCAGTATCTGAGGCATATGTGAACCATCGTGAGTTTTTCCATGTGTGTGTGTGTGCGTCTCATCCGCCTCAAATACACCCTCAGCTACACCAAAACTACAGAAAATAGAGCAGGGCCCTTCAGCTTGCATAGGAGCGAGCAGGGAATTTCTGAGCTCCTCGCTTGCTACACCCCGAGGAGTTCTCCCTTCCAGAGCACAAGCAGTTTGACTYCTTCTGCAAACTGGACCCCTTTAAAACATCGCAAGCGAGCACCAAGACAATCTTGTTGGCTTGGTCTGGAAGAGATTAGCACCAAACAGTACCTTGGCAGAGCCATGAGCCATGCTCTGCAGCCACACCACTCTCACCATTGTTTTGCAGAGCAAAACACACGGTGCAAATTTCCCCTGGCCATATGCCATGTACAGCCTAAACGCTTGTAACGCAACATACGCCCTGTGATACTGTGCAACACAAGAGCTTCACCGGCAGCCATGGCCCCAGGGATCGTGGAGCAACGGGGCACTTGCTTGACTCCAGGCCCTGCTGGGGAGCAAAGCGATGGGGCTTAGGGCTCATCAYAGGGCAACAAAATTCAGCTTCAAAGTTAATCCATTTCCCTTTTCACTGACAGCTTCAAACTCTCCTCTTTAATATCCTGAGCAAGCCACCACTGTTCCATTTGTAGGAAGCTTTGGCACCCCRGTGTCAGAGACCCAGGGCTGCTCTGGAGGACATCGAGGTGCACCTGGGCAACATCAGCATCCCTGGATGGGCGCTAGCGTAACACCAACAATCTGGCCTGGAGACTGAGTGCCCCACAGCAAAGCCTCGGTGAGCCCCAAGGCCTGTGTGTTTGGGGAACAATTTCAGGTATGGAASCACCAACTCCAAAGGCTACTTATTCAAGGTGACCAGAGGGCATTTCTGGGAGCTTGAAAATAGGATAGAGGAACGCTGTTCCTTGTCGCACACACGTATTTGCTCGAAACAGAGCACTCTGAAAGGAAACTGTGGAGCTGGAGAGCAAAGCCAGTGCCTGGCAGAAGTCACTTGGCCTGGATTTCCACCCAACAGCTCTATCTACTACAGGGGGCCTCAGTTTGAAAAGCAACAAACTCAGAAGGACAATACTCAGGACAAAGTGGCAATACAAAGAGAGATGGATCATCTCCTTTACAGCAGCAGCAGGTAACAGCCAGTGGGAGGAAGGGAAGGGGCAATGCTCACAGCCCCTAAAAGTGCACACAGGTGGGGAAGAAGAGATGCTTTCACAACCTATTGAGATAAATTGGGATGTGATACTGTAGCCCTTACTCGTCTGGGTTTGCCCCACCAAGCTCAGTGAGGTGGGACTTCTAACAGCTGCAGGAAAAGGCAACAGCCCTGGCCCAGGCTGCTCACGTTCATAAAAGGTTGGGAGCGATGGCATGGTGGACCTGCAGATGCACGCCCTTGTCCGCTCCTGTGTGCGTGCCTGGTGCTCAGGTGGCTTCCAAAACCCTTGCTTAGCAAGGCATGCTTCCTGGGCCTGCAACATGATGAGACCTCCTGCTAACCAGTGGGACCAGTCAGCATCCAGGGTTGTCCAGTCCACCCTGAGCAAGTCTAGTGGGACTAAAGGTAGTTTTAAAGAAAATGGGCTTGGGATGCCAAGAGGTTTTTTCCTGCCCTGCCTGAGCCTGGAGTTCGACTTCCAGCCTACGTCTGCTGGTCAAAACTGCTCCTTGTTTTGCAGCTGGCATCCGTACAGAAATAACAAACAGACATTTCTTCRTTCCAAGCACAAGTGTCCCTGCTGTGCTCTCTCATCCCAGTCAGAGAGCAGCGGCGCTGGGTGCTGCTGTTCAGCCTACCAATTAGACTACCAAAATCATCATCCAGTGGAGTCCCATGTGAGCAGCAGGTGAGGCAGCTTGGCAGGTAGGAGACTGCATTTCCTTGTAGCGGGGCCACATCACTCCCTCTCCTTAGAGATCTGAAAATGCTCACCTTTGCACACCTGGGCACCAGCCCAGGAGCAAACCTTCAGCTTCACCCTCCCACCAACACCATGGTGGATTTTAAAACACAAACAAGTTTGGACACCATCCTCTGGTGGTAACTGCATAGAGTCTTTCAGCTCTGTCCATGCAGGGGAATGTGCCTTTCCCAGGACTCTTCTGCAGCTGCTACACAAACATTATCTGATAGATCATGAATCTTCTATACAAGTAACACAACCAAGGCCAGCGGCAACCCCCTGATGCACGCGCACACACACACACTGTACAGAGGAACTGATTGCTAAAGAGTCTGCAAGAGACGTGTTGTTCTCRACAGTACTGGGAGACGTCCGACTGTGTTTCACTTGGAGCCTTGGGTGTTGGGACAACTGTGCATGGTCTGCAGCGGCTCGTTCTGGGCGCTTGATGACTTTCCACCAGACAGTTCCACCATCATTGTACCCCCTCTTCTTCCACATATGTTGAGGGAAACCAACCAATCTGTAGGGAAAAACAGAGAGGTGAGTAGAAAACTCAGGAGCAGATGGGACCTCCTGTCCTGGCACTCGGTCTGTTCCCCTGCTACCATGCTATGATTCTGGGGAGCTCTCTTGAAGGGCCATTTGCACAGCGCTGGAGATGCCCACATCCCTGTGCCAGTTCTCCTGGTACATAGTGGTGATGGGGAGATGGTGCAGTCATTACCATCATTTGGCACTGTAGCTCTAGGGCTTGCAACTGTGCATAAGTCCTTGCAGCATGGCTGCACACAGATTGTCAGCAACAAAGAATGGATTAGGGCATCAAAAATCTGTCCCCGGTGCTATGAACTCTGTGAGACACCCAAGCAACCCATCAGCCCTGTTTTTTTCCAGGATGCCAATCCTGTTGCTTGCAGAGCCATTCTGGCATAAATTCCCCACATGCCAGCTTAAGGAAGAGCAAAGTCAGACATGTGTTTGCATGCCTGCCTGGCCACAACCCGCTCCCATCTGTCTGCATGTGTCTGGGTGCTGCGTGCCGCTGTCAGACACAGCATTGACATGTGACACAAATGACTTGCAGTATCTGTTTACACGCTCGTTCTTGTGACATGGTAGCCCATCCAGGAGCCAAAAAAGAGCAAATGCGAGTTGGATGCAGCCCCCTCCCCCTTCCTTTTGCTTTTGTGAAAGCATTTTTGGGGAAGGCTGCAGTTAGGCAAGCTCTGACCAACTCTGTGGGTTAACAGCAGGGAGGACCATGTGCTACATAAACAAGCTGGGACATTATCAGCAACCACAGCATCAGCTCCAAGCTGCACTTACTCTGCCGTTGGTCTCTCCCTTCCACCATCCCTGGTCGCCACCTATCCTGCTGTAGATCTTCACCACGTCGCCTTCTCGCAGGGAGAGCTCCCGCATGTCCCGTGCTGCAAAGTTGTATCGTGCCACTGCTGTCCCTATGACTCGTGGGGTGAACACTGCGAGTGGACAAAGCAGAGGGAGTTGGGACCTGTTCTGCTGTGCAGGAGCAGCTGAAGCCTGGGGAAAGCTGGGCTAGGTTCAACCTGGGTTTTCCACTATGGTCCTTGTTTCCATTGCAACACTGTGACCCAGATTGTCTCAGATACTGGGACTGGCTTTGCGTGAACTTCTCAGCCACACACAGAATGGGGTGTTGAGGTTAAGCTTGCTTCCTGCTGGGTTTTAAACATCTTGGTGGGACTCAGTCAGGCAAGCCACTGTCTGTTAAGCAGGAAGGGGATGGTCTACAAGGGGCTTTGAGCCACTAGCTGGAGTCACTGTGGGGAGCTGGGGTGATAGGCATTTTTGTGAGAAAGACAGGAGGTGTTGGAAGGAAAAGATTTCATAGGAATAAAACAATCATTAATAGTGTAATCATGGAAAAATCCTTTTCCATCAGTACTGTCAGGTCTGGCTGCTTTACAGCTCCCAAAACCTGAAGGGGTCACATCATCAAGGGAGATTTGACAAGTCAGTTTGTATCTAAGGTGCTTCAAAGGTAGGAGTTATTGGGATTAGTCTCTGCAGCAGATTCTCCCATGGATGCTGAGCAAAGCCTGTATGTTTTGCCTTGAGGAGGAATAAGCCACTAATCTGGCATATTCTCTGGTTTTTGTGCGTGCCATTGACCAGCATAGAGGCCTTGGAAACTTAGTCCCAACACAGACCAGTATGTGCAAAAGTACCCTGGCAACCCTAAATCCCAACTGAAAATCAGTTTGTRACATGAAGCATGAGGCCTGAGATGCCCAGGGACACCAGGAGAGCCACGGATGCTCCTTGAACCTCTCATTCTTGGAGATGACAAAAAGAATCAGAAACTGATGCTCAGCTGCTGGTGGGGAGGCCATGCTCCCCCTGAAGGCCATCTCAAGAGCCTGACCTCCACCAGTGCCACATGAAGCCAGCATTGCCGATCTCTGCTACTTCAGGCCAAGAGAAGCTTATAGAGGAGAGGGAAAGCCACAGGAAGATGTTGGTGTCCTTTGCAGAGGAGCAGCGGTGAGGGGGAAAAGCAGGACAACAGCTTAGCTCCTCTGCCATGCAGGTCATCACCTACGCGGGAGGAAGGGCTGAGGGCAATGGTGGGAGGGAGGGGACAGTTCCCATGCACTGCTGAGTGAGTGCTCCAGCGCTCACTTTTTTGACAGTTGAGAGAGAAAAAAAAAAACCACATCATACCATGAAGGTGAGTTTCAGCAAAGCTGCACTGTTGTCCCAGGGCTTTGGAGTATTACAAAGCTACAAATTTAAAAAGTTTGCAACCAAGGTTGAACTAAGTGTGGGAAAAAGCTTTGCCCAGATTTTCAGCTCTCAGGATGGACAGAGATGAGAATGGCCATGGAAACAGTCCGTACACACAACATACAGTCACTGGAGGCTCGTTCATCCTCACCAGGCAGCTGGCTGGAGAACGGAGAGAGAATCACAACAGCTTTGACCTCTTTCATCAGGAGCTTGCTCAGAGTCCATTTCCACAGAAATTAATGTTCTGCAATACTTTTATGCAGATGTGTAGGTAAAGGATCACAAATACCTAGAATTTTGTTCTAATTCCCTGAAACACTATGTTTTTCCCAAACATGGCATCAGGAAAAGCATGCATGCCTTTGCAGATGATTTTCCCTGTGCAGCTTAAAGCAAACACTGAAAGGTAAAAGCATAAACAGGAAAAAATGAATGGGCATATTTTTGCTCTGATCCCTGCTAAAGATGGAGGAAGATGCTGGTCTACAACACAGTTGGATCAACAGGTTTCAAAGGCAAGAATACCCCTGGCACTTTGTCTAGAAAATTAGAGAGAGAAAACACATTTGACACCACAGGTTCCCCTGTCTCCTTAGCATGGTGCTCCTGAGCAGGCTCAGATAGCAGAGCTCAAAAACTGCTGGACATTAAGATGTTCTCCCTGTGTAGCAAGGAGAAACAATCTTGAAGATGGTGTGATGCCAACGCTCATTCCGTGAAACACATGGGATAAGCAGGTCAAGCTTGAAGTACATCACGAGATCCCAATGCACTAGATTTACTTTCTCATAAATTTTCTTCCCCTTTCTCAACAGTTACACCTCTGGCTCCTCCTGCATTTAGGGGGGAGAGAAAGAGGGGACTGCATTTAACTTCTGGCAAAGTCATGATTAACTGATTTCTTTTTCCCCCCAAGCTACGCCCCAGGACAGCCCTGGTGACMCCCTCAACTGTCTGTGGGTGGACAAGGGGCAGCAGGGACCACGCAGGTCCCACTGGCGATGACTTTCAAGCTGGTGATGGTTGTAGCCTGGTAAAGGCAGGAGGTTTCTCCCTCCAGGGAAGGACCACTAGGAGGCACTTCCCTCCCAGGAAAGGAAGGCACTAGTACCTGACCAGAAGGGAGTGGAGGAGGTCTGAGAAGAAAAGTTGAGGCCCTGAGGACTGAGAAAAGAAAAGTTGTAGGAAGCACAGGAGGCTGCAAAGAGGTTAGAGAGAAACAAAAAGAGGCAGAACACCAATTAAGAAGGAAATTAAAAAAAAAAAAAAAAAGCACAATGCTGTCAAAGCCAACGGGGAAACACAGTGCAAAATCGGCAGCAAGTCTTGCGCAAGGGCTTGGAGCGGCAAGCACTCGCGCCGGCAGTCCTGCCCTTGTGGGACACCAGGACAGCTCAGAGGTCTCAAAGCCCCTCTCTCTTTTTTCYGGGTGGAAAATGCCTCTCTGAACCAAGTGAAAGTTTCGTACTCCAAATTCCTCCTAGGGTTGTATTTTATTGGAAAAGAAACTTGATCACTTAAAACTGTTTTTCTTTGGTAGCCTTTTTAAAAAATGGAAAATTAAAATTTCCATTAAAAATGGAAAATGGAAAGGTATTTAAAAATACATTTYTTCTTCCCCACAAAGAAATTAATTTCTGCACTCAAGCTTTTAGGTAAAACTTAAAATTTTGCATTAATGCAAATTTCACTTTTCATTTGTTTCTTCTTTTTTTTTTTTTAATTAACCATTTCTCCTATTAGCTCCATTAAAGCCAACCCATTGGGATTAAAACTGTCACAAGTGACACGGGAATCAGATCCATTAAAACACATGCACAAAAACTTACGTGGGCAGATAAGACACAATATCTCCTGCTAATGGTGAAACAGATCACTCTGTTCATTTAACTACTGGCAGGTGGGTCAGATCCTGCAGCAGAAGATGCTCTCCTGGCAGACCCAAGTGTGCTCGCACCACATAAAGCAATGGTGCTTCACTACTGCACACAGTTCGGAAAACTGTAAGTGGGAAAAATAGCCACAGGCAGCAAGAACACTGCCTTGGAGGCTGCTGCCTGCTGCAGGGAACAAACTAAGAGAGCAAAGAGAGCCCCCAATTCAGCGTGGTCCCTAAGGGCACCACCTCCACACCTGCAATAAGAGTCTTCAAAATGCTTAGCAGAGCAGGAGCCTTGCTTGCAAAGCAAGGTTTTCGGACCTACTTTGGGTGTACTCCTGGAGATTTGAGAGGTAAAATCCCTTCTGGCCTTACAGCAATGCTATAAACTCTTTCATTTAACAGACAGCATTCCTGTATCTTACTGCAAACATGCAAATTTCCTTTAAATATCTGACTTAGGTTTACTGGTGTCCATTACTACATTTAACCTTGGTTTTACCTGGAGAGCGGGTGAAGGTCCTGGAGGTAGAACGTTCCCGAGATTTGTACGGGTATTTTAACGTCGTATCCAGCTGTTTAAAACTCTCTTTCAGTGAGTGGTTCTGGTAGTATTCAACCAGCTCCTAGAAAGGGTGAAGAGGCACTCGGTTACATCAGCAGTGCTCTGCATGCTTGCAGAGAGCCAGTCGCGGAGGCAGGAACGGCGCGGGGGTTCAAAGTGCCTTCAAAAGCATACCAGAAGGCTTTCAAATTTTTTGGCTTCTGTGATGTGAATCCAGTTGTCCTTCTCCACCACCTTAATGTGCTTCACTTCCTCATTGAACCTGTGGTGGGAAGCAAAGACATTCAGAAAGTTCACCTCTGCATATCAGTGTTGTCTTGCCCTGCACAAGGGGCAGACCTGCTGCGAATGCCGTCTGCCCTCTGGCCYCACCGCTTTCCAGCAGGGATCTGAAACAGGAGGTGAGGGGATGTGCAGAGCAGTGGTTTCCAGATCACGGCTCCAAGAGCTGCAGCCAGCCAGGAAGCTGAGCAACTCTTGTGCAACACGGCTGGAAGGAGCGGGTGCAAGGGCTCTGCTTGCGGGAGATAAAGCGACACCCTCAGCATGCGGACGTCTTGCAATGGCACCAAAAGGCACCTCGCAAGCTGCTCTGGAGGGCAGGGCCATGCCCAAGCAGCCGTGCAGGCACTGTGGCAGCAGCCTGCACTCGGATGCCTGCTCCTCAAGCACCGTGGCAGGAATGCTCCTGGCAACMACATCAAATGCAGCGAGACCTAGATGACCCCACCCTAATCCTGGGGAGCAGGACTGAGGAGATGCATTTTCCAGGCTGGCAGATCAATGCCGCAGCACAGCACTTGCCATGGCAGAATCGGGAAAGGAAGTGCTTTCCACAGAGCGCAACGCGATGGCTGCGGCAGTCGCTGCGGCTTAGGCACACCAAGCCTTTTCCTGGGGCAGAGCTAGGGAAGACAAGAGCATGCCTCTGCCAGGGTCGGGTGCTGCCGTCCTAGAGGGAAGATCTGGTGATGTATCTCGCGGGTGCTTTACTCTAATGCCAGCAGTCACGGCTGTACTCACTTAATACTGATTGCAAAGCGCTCAGCCTCTGCTGGCCTCTCTCGAATCAGGTAGGTGCCGCTCACGTGGGACTTCAGCAAGTTGTCCGTCTGCTGCCGCTCCATGTTCCCTGCAAACCTAAGCCGACGGCCACCATGAGACGTCACGCAGCCAGGACCTGCCCTGTGCCTGCCTGCGCCACGGTGGCTCTGCGGCCGCAGCAGCTCCCCACGTCATGCATGACCACCCCTTCCCTCCAGCACCACGAACTGAATGTTCTGCTCCACGACTCTTAAGTTTTTGCCTATTCAGAGTGAGGGCTCAAAAAGTAGTTTTCAGAGGCACAAAGGTTCCTTAAACATCTACCTCTCCATGGAAAGCTGGCATGTAAGAGCTCACTGCATCCATGCAAATCCTGTTTGCTCTCTCCTTCCCCTCTCCCTGCATTGCAGTGAGGCTGCCAAAGGCGGGCATGCAGGAAGAAGAGGCGTTATCTTTGGAGCGTGTAGCTATCACAGCACGAACACTTATTAGGAGACTTTCTTCATGGGCTAGGGCCTCCAGAAATGTGCACGTTAATTTTATTAAWTAAAAATTAATTAATATTTTTAAAATAGGCATGTTTTAGCAAAAGTTCTATCTTTTTTAAAGGCAAGAAGGTTGGGCAAGTAGAGAGACTGGTCTCATCCAAAAATTTGTAAGYATAAATGAAAGTGCCCAGTGATACATAAGAAGCTGTTTAGCCACTAATGAAGGAGTGCAACATCTTGCCTTTGAAGACTCTTATGTTTCCAAAGCACCTAGAAAATCACACTAATTGGGAAAAGGYCCTAGGGTGAATAAGGCTTCAAACAAAGGCTGGGGAAAGAAGCGGATTTAGATGCATGAATTTGGAAAACTGGACGGAGCTGGAGAAAAGCAACAGGGGGCAAGTGAAGCACCAGCCTTTCCTGCCAAGTCTGCCAGAGCCCTGGTATTGCTTCCTCCCTCCCTCAACTGCGTGCCACTGCCRGTGAAATGGGGACTCAGCACCAAATACATGGGAGAGGAGAAGAGACACCAGGGCCTCTCCTTTTGTCTGAGCCCTCCTCGCCACAGGCAGGGAGGAAATCCCCACTGACGCTGCAAGATCTGGATGCAGCTCTTCAGCTGAGCTCAGGTTTCAGCGCTGAAACACAAAGGCAGCGGGTGGTCATCCAGCTCAGTCCCATCTCCTGCATCGCTTTCAGCTGCCCTACACCCATAGGGGATGCAGGAGGAAGAGCACTTCCAAAGTGCATCCATAATTTGTTATTACAGACTGGATTTGTGACAACGTAACAAAATTAAAAAGCAAAGGTGATATATCTTCACGTCCAGAGAAAGGCGTTTGCAGTGTGCTGTCCAATTAAAGGGCGACTCACCAAGGGTACGCCGTGTAGTCTATCTCTCTTGACGGAGGCCGGCTGTTGGGAGGCTGGAGCAAAGAGAACATTGCTCATTACTGCAGAGCCCAGCGCCTAATTAGGTTATAGATCAGCTGCGAGATGCTCCTCTCTACGGGAGGGTTTTTATGTGCCAAGCAGTTTCTGAATTATTGGCTTTGGGGTTGGAGGACAGTGTTATAATCAAGTACTTGCTCTCTCATCCTCCCTGTCCAAAACAGCTGTGAGGAGCATACTGTATTTTTTTCATTTATCTGAGCCTTTTTCAGTTGGGAAGCAACTGACAGCTTTATAAAGAATACTAAAAAAAAAAAAAGTACAGCTTTTCTGTACTGYGACTGATCTTGAAGTACTCTGCTACTGAGTCAGCACCACTCTTTGCAGAGGAGGAACCAGGGTTTGGACCTGGTCATGTCAACCACATGTTTGGGAAGAGGGGGCTGAGACTCACCTGCAAGGAGATTTGCAACCATAGGATGGCGAATCCACTTTCCCTGCTAATTCTGCCACAGTAAAAGGCCTGGTACAAGGCCCATGGGCTTAATGCAAAAAACAAGCTCTCTTACACATGCAGGCACATTTTGGCCCAGTGGTGGGCTGCATTACTTGTCCCAGATTGCCCTCACTGCAGAAATCTTAACAACCCAGCAGCCTGTCCCATCGGGAAGGGAGGAGGAAAAGAATGTGCGTTTTGGTCAAACAAATCAATGTTTTCCATCAACGCTTCCCAAATTGTGCAGAGACTGGCTGTGAGGGAAGACGATCATGCTAAACTGCAGGCCTGTGTTTTCAGCTGCTCCCATTTGAAAATCTTCTATGTGCTCCGATTCGTATAAGCAGAGGAGAATATGACTGCTCTCAGACAGGATGACCAGAGCCACCAAAAAAACAGAGCATGGAAGTTGCCAATAATCCCCAGAGGGGGCAGAAATATGGCAGTGTTATTTTAGTACCTGACTTCCACCCATTGATTCAGTGAGAGTTAACCTCAGAGAAAACTGCAAAGCTTTTTATTTAATTAAATCAATAGGCAGCAGCACTTTGATGAACCATCGGCTGCTAAAATCTGAAAACAAAGTGGCCATGAAATGCCACTGTGGTGGGACGAGAACCGGGAAAGACACCATCAGAGGGAGCTCCAGCAAGGTTTCCAGGTCCCCAGCAAGACCCACCAGCAAAATTTCTGGCAGCAAGCACTGCACCACACAAACCTGGCATGGTTAGGTCCGGTTTTAAGCACTTACCCTTGCGTCAACAGGACAGGGCTTTACTGATGAGCTGGGAAAATAGCCTGACTTCTTTGTCTGCAGCAGCCTCCCCTGTAAAACAACAAAGATTGGCATCCTCCCTTGATGCGTGTGGAGGAGAAGTGGTTTTGCCTTGCAGGCCCAGGGCACTGACCCCCCGCAGCTCCCCGAGCTGGCCCAGGCTCTGCACGTGCCCTGCAGGCTCCATCGCTCCTCCAGAGAGCCACCAAAACCCTGGAACGTCCCACAGCTCCCAGAAAACCAGACAGCTAAGAAGCGGTTGACACAAGCCAGAAGCCACTGGCTTAAAACTTGTTGGAAATCTCCCAGAGATGCTCTCACCTCCCACCACTGCGAGTCCGGGTCCCCCCGCAGCAGTTCGATCACATCTCCGGTTTGAAACGTGAGCACCGGCTTCCCGGGAGGCGCGGGGTTACCATGGTAATTCTGGACTGCCACCATTTTAGGACCTGGAGGGAAAAGGAAACCGTTTCATTATCTAGTCCTCCTCAAGAGGAGAAGCAAAAAGCTCCCTGGACGGCTGCTGTTTCTTTTCTTGTGAATCACAAGTCTAACAGCCCGAGCAGCAGGCAGGGTTTGGGGGCAGAGAACAGGAAAGCAGACAGGATCAGTGCCCACAGCATGCAGCCTTSGCTTCCAAAGTTACATGGATGACTGAGCTCAACGAGCAAAAATAAATCAATGAAGAACAGTGCCAAGTCGAAGCTCCAGCTCCAAACCCTGCACCTGGACTCGAACTTTGCTGTTTCAGGGAGCCTTGTTAGGCAATCTCCGGCCAGCATCAAATCACACCAGGCTCAACGGTGATGGCCAGGATTGCAAAACAGACTAGTAAACACTCAGCTTCCACCAAATTTCAAAAGAACCTGAGACTCGAATGCCCCTTGGCCCCTGGAAGCTCACAGCCAAAGTCCAGTTATCTTGCAAACAACTGCACATTAAATAAGCTTTCCAAATTGTACTAAAACCACAGTGTTTGTCTTCCAAATGCTTCCCACCTCTGCCTTCAGCTGCCTCCTCTCTGCCTATGGAGAGCACTGAGCCCCTCCAGTTTTTTTTCAGTTTGATTTAGGTTTCTTTTTTGCAGGCTCAGCTTCCCTTCAGACAGCAGAGGCACAAAAAAACAAATTGTTCCTTCTCCTTCAAGCACAGGCAGGACAACCCCAGCAGCCTGTCAAGATTAGTTTTAAGCAAAGAAAAATTAAAAAATAAAATCGCAACAACTATCACGACCAACGACCTCATCAGAGGGCAACGCTGGGAGCTGTACCATCACTGCAGCGCACTGGGAACACACTCCTGCCAGAAGATGCTTACCCTGGCCTGTCACTAACAAGTGTCTCTGCTGGGACAAGTTTGGTTTAATCCTAAAGAAGATCAGGAACAAATGAATTCCCTGAGCTTTCCTTCTCTGTCTTCAGGGGCGAGTTATTTATGTGAGGTGTGAAAGGTGCACTAGCACAGCAGTACAGGCAAGCAGCTGAGTGGCACGAGTGCAGTAAGACAAATGACGGCGCTGATGGTTGTAGCAGAGAAGGAGCAAAAGCCCTTCCCCAGYACAGCAAAGAGCTGAGCTCAGGGAAGAGAAGAGTCTTTCTGCAGGAGACCCGCTCCCAGCTGCCGCCTTGCGAAGCCGAAGAAGAACTGGACGCCTCTGAATCCCATCACTGGCTGCGCAGACAACTCAGCACCAATCTGCACCAATTAMTGCTCCTTTCTGTTTTAAAAAGGAGCTTTCTCTAACCCCCATGCTCAAGCTTCATTGACACCTTCAACCAAAATCTAGATGTCTTCTCTATTTGCCCTCTTGCACCACAATAATGCCCTTACCAGGTCCGGCGCCCAGGGACTCCTGCAAAAAGAGAGGAAGAAGTCTCAGTGAGGGCACGGCGGTCTTGGCTCTCCACCTGAACACCCACCAGAAGCCACAAGGATGAGAAATCATCTCCTCTGGCCTCACTGGTGCATCCCGAAAAACGAGACTTGCCGCAGCTGCGTGCGGGCACTTCTCTGGGCCAGCGGCACGAGGACAGCAGTGTTGCAGCAAGCGGGCCGGTTTTAGCCTGAGGGAGAGGACGCCCATGTCTAAACCTGGCTCGCTGATTGCTGGGACCCCCCAAGGTCTGTGCTGGCCTCCCGCAGGGAGTGGAGGGCTCACACCGCGGCAACTGAGCCCGGCAAGGGCACAGGTGCTCCCCTGGCAGAGAGGGAGGCGTGAAAAGGGCCATCACACAACATACCTGGTCTGCTGAAGAACCTACAAGAGAAACAGTGAATTAAGCCATTAATTTAAAAGGCAACAGACCCCATTTTCTGCTCATCTTGACACTACTGGTACCAATAAACTGCCATCAACACTTAAACATCTTGAGCAAAGAGACAAAAAGCAGGAGGCCAGAGGTAGCTCTGCCACCAGTTCRAATCACTGCCCCTTTCTCTGGCTTGCAAGACGCAGGGGAGGGACTGAAACTGCACCAGGACATTTTCTCATCTTGCCCAAAAGTTTTTGAGGATTTGTTTATTCCCCATTCCACTCCCTACCCAAAAGCTCTCAAAGCTTCTCCACACGGCTCTCCCTGCATGGCAGAGAGCTCAGAGCAGCAGCAAGGGCCACTGGATATAAAAACGAGTCACAAGTTTGCCTCGTTCAGCCCAAGGACTTAAACTTTGCCTCCTGCACCTCAGCACTATGGCGTATTTGGGAACTGGGGAGGAGGTCCCTCGTTCTCATCAGAAGTGCTGTCCCTGGTAAACCTGGAGCATGTCCTCCTACTTTCAAATAACCAGTGTTTTTGGATGAAGAAATCATCAGCCAGCTCTGGTAAATGCCCTTGCAGTTTGCTAGAGAACTTGATACATCCCATACAGTATGCAGAGTTTCCGTAGTCCTCTCGAATACAGAGGACTCAACTGTTTGTTTTGGGGGTTTCGGTTTGTTTGCTTTTTTAAACCATCAGCCATTACGAATTATAGCCTTGGGAAACCGGTGGGGAGTGTACGCAGATTTTGTTACATGCTTATTGAAAAGCTGACAGAGATTTTTAAAGAGAATCTTTCAGATCATTCACATATTTATCTCCTTGTCATAAGCTGCTAATGATGTCAAATAACCTACCAATCTTGCAGGGGGGAATGATTTCCAGGCATTCCTTATGAGCACCTGCTCCACATTTTGGGCAAAGATAGCCCTGGTAGAATGTCCCTCTGTGTAGAAAAGAAGTCAGAAAGTCTTAATTTCAGTCCCTGTTTTGAGAYTTTCTTTGCATGTTTTAATAAGACTTTGATGCAGAGAAGCTACAAAGATATTGCTCACCTTAGGAACATCTTGCACGCTTTGCAGTTGGTAGTCTTTTCAAATGTGTACATCTGAAAGCTATGATGATTTGCATTGGCTTTCTCTGGCTTTATRTTGGACCTAAGAGATATGAGGACAGGGGTTATCAACCTGTCCCTCTAAGTTACTCAGGACTCTGTGATCTGCCACAGCAGTTGCTGTCTGCATTTTAGTCAAAGTTTGGAAACCACACGGACTGATAGGAAATCAAGTGTGAAAACGAACTCAGGGCTTGACTGTATACTGAGAAGATTTTGCATATTCAACTTCCTTTGATACAATATTCATGACTTTGGTCCCCTCCTAAGTCAACCAATACCTACCCACAGGGCAGGTCAGCAGAGTGCTAACCCCTATCCTGAACAGGAGCAGTTCCCAGCAGTGAAAGCCCTCCTTCAGGAATGTTTTACTCCAGCACAGCTCGACGCTTCACCCATCTGTCCCTTACACCACAGCAATTACCACGGATGTTGGTTCAGACAAGCACCCGCTCACGCTTTGGTGCAAACACTCAGAGCGGGTGATTCTGCGCTGGAACAGAACTCTCTTGTGCAGAGCCCCATCCTGGAGGTCCGAGCGAATGCCACACTCGCCGGCCTCGCCATCAGAGCTCGGCTCTTGTGATCTGCTAGTCCCAGACACCGTTGCCCTTGCGCTCGGTGACTGGGTCACAACAGCCTGCCTTGCTCACATTGCCATTTCAAACTGCTCCATCCACTTCCTCTTCATCTCTTCCGTCTTGCAGAAGAACTGGAAGCCCTGCTTTCCTTGGAGGTGAATTAGGTAGAAGCCGTACGACCACTGCAACAGATAACGAGAGAACTGATGGACCGTTGCACCCTGAAGGCCCAAGCAACAAAACTCGTGGCACTTTTATTCAGGCATCTTAACAGTTGGTTTCAGTGACTTCCCCCTTCTTTACTTCTCAAGGGTTATTGAACCTTTCTAAAGATAACAGTGGGGAAGGAGGAAAAATACCTCTATATTTCTATAGCATATCACAACAAATGATGCACAGATCGGCTCTGCACTGTGCACCAGGGCCAAACAGGATTGTATGGTGGCAGATGAGAACCCAGATTTTTCTCCTCCAGTGGATCCTCCCCAGCCATTACATCTCTCTCTGACAGCAAATGACAGCCCAAGAGGAACATCTGACCTGCCCGGTGCACATATGCTCTGGCTGTCTCATCACAACATTGCACAGAAAAATAAGACAGAAAACTGTGTGCTTTGCTTACCATTTTTCCATGAGACTAGAAAGCATAAGAGAGCAAAGTGGAAATATATTTCATTAAAACACAAAGCTAGCAGCATTTCTTCAGCATCCAAATGGCAAAAATGATCATTTTTACCCAGTTGTCACTTATCCCATCTGTGCAATACCTCCTCGCATAGCACATAAGTAGATGGAGCCATTAAAATAACTGGTCCCTGCTTAATTCATTGCTGGGAGGCCGGTCTTCCTTTACTGCTGCTAAGTCCAAACCCACCAGCAGAACAATGTTCCTCCAGCGGCAGCCGCRCTCTCTGAGCGCTGATTTTGGCAGAGCGGTCGGCAATGCTCATATTGCCTTTCCAAGCTCCTCCACCCAGCGCCTCCTGGGAACGAGAGCGTCTGGACACCCTGCCCTCCTCTCCACCCGCCTGACGTTTGCTCTCTGCTGGTCCCTCACTGCCGGCTGGGCAGAAAGCAGGGAGCAGCTTCCGCTCTCTTAGTCAGATCATTCCAACTTCTTGACGGCTGTTTTGCAAGGACGGAGGTCAGAGGACCGAGCCCAGCCTCACATCAATAAACATTTCCCAACTCTCTGAAAGGCTGCCCTGAAATCTGAGCCTTTTTTTCCCCAGCTTTTTGCAAGCTCTATTTCTGCTTTAAAAGGCTAATGGGAATTTGTTACCCAAGGACTGGCGCAAACAGCTCCAACATGTTCTCCAGCAGAGCTAGACCCTGTTCCACCTACCTTTTTAATGTCCTTGTTGTTCATAGGGTCATCAGTCATCTTGTGGAAGAGCAGCTCAATAATTTCTTTCAGTTCATAATTGTATCCTTTCCTTTTGCAGACAATCACCACTTTATCAAATAAAAATAAATACCTGCCCAAAGCAAAAAAAACAAGCAATTTAGTCAAATGTGGAATTAAGTTCACCTTTCAGGGACAGTATTTGGAGAGCTCTACAGACATTCTTCCCCAGCAAGCAGAATTAAATGTTCTAACTGTGCTATAATTTTACATCGGCAGTGCTTTCTGTCAATGCAACTTTAAGTAATAATCTAACGAAGGAGCATAAAATATCTGAAGATGCGTAGCCACGTGCCTGACTTCAGTAATTCAAGCGGCATTAACCCAGCTCACGGGTCACGCAGCAAACTTCCAGAGTGGGGCTGGGGACACGGCGCGTCACCAGACGAAGGGCGTCTTTTGTTTGGGAAAACGTCGGGGGACCACTGCTCTCTCTCAAAAAGAGACTTTGATTTGCCTGTTTCTGTGGCTCTTCGATTACYGCACAGAGCATCAGTTACAAACCACCACCTCTGCCTACGTCACCTTTAGCAGAGACTTGCTCGGTCCTGCTTCGTTAGGGACAATTAATAACCACACTGAAGGACTCTCTGTCGCTCTCAGCTATATCACTTTTTGTTTGTTTGTTTTTTCAGAGAACGCTGTTGCTCACTCACCTGTCCTGCTTTGTATGGTTTACTATGGAGCGGACCTTCAGTTCACCATCTATCTTCGGCCTCCCAAATTCCTCCAGTTTCACTTGCTACAGAAAGCAGAGCACAACTGAGATTTACAGCCAGGGCTGGGGKTTTGGGTGGAAATACCCTAAAACGCAAATGTATCTGAACGTGGCGGGACTTCACACGGCAAGGGCACCCACGGAGGAGCAGCTCTAGCTCCACGCGGCGCAGGGGACATCACCGCCCGCCCTGTCGGCGGCAGCAGGCGTTGAGGTGAGTGGCACCACCCGCACCAAAAGGGAGTCCCCAAGCACAACCACTGCCATGGGGAGTCAGACTGGGACCAAGAGGTGACACGGGCATGGGACAGCTTCTACATCYGCTGATGCATTGCAACAAGGATCTCAGGGCAAGGCTCAGAAATCAAGGCACTCTTGCAAGATTTGGGATCTAGAAAGCAAAATTCCCATGAATTAAGCCATTTTTATAGGGTTTTCTACAAAACTGAAATGAGGGCGCTTGTAGTTTTGACTCCCATCCTGACCCAAGACTGGAGATTTTGAGAAAACTGGAATCCAACCCAGAGTTTTGGTCAGTCTGTCTGACAGCTAAAAACCATTGCAAAAATCACTCAGTGCAGCACCACRGTTGAGCCATATGAATCACTCCACTTACACAGCTCCCCTTACAGGGAAAAAAAAGGTATTGTGAAGCTGGTCAGAAAAATAAATATTTTAAACAGCTGCGTGTATAATCTGCAGTTATTTCATTGCTGTGCCATGTGGGCTCTGTATACATAACACAGATCAGTCCACAGCTGCCAGCCCTGCAAGACGAAGTGAACCACCGAGCGGGATTGCTCTGAGGACGGCAGCGACTGCTCGGCTAATGCTTCATCTCCGCGCCAAACCTGCTCTCTGTCTGCTGCAAGGAAGAAAAGCGGCTGCTTAACGCACCCATTTACATTCACGTTTTTATTGAGCATGATGTCTGATTGCTCACTCGGAGCAGGATGAGCCCGACTGCTTCAGCYGAAACCCGTGAGCCGGAACGGCTCACATCCCGCCCGAGAACTCTGGCAGGCTGCTCTCGAAAACGAAGAATTTTGTCTCTGCCTGTTAAAAAAGTTTTCCAACGAACTCGAGACTTAAAACAAAAACATCCCCCCGCCATAACCCCTCTGGGTGGGCAGCTCCAGCTCATCCTCTCCCCAGCTCAGCCCCTGTGAAAGCACCTCAGGTGCCAGACCCTGCCCTGCATTACCCCAGGGCAAAGCGCTGCTGCCGGCCAGCTGAGCCACCGCAGCTGAGCACCCTCCTCTGCTCGCCCCCAGCAAATGCGGGAGAAAACTCATTAGCTTGAAGCTCTTCCCCTGAATATTAAACTAATGGGCTTGTTCGGGGCTAAAAGCATGTGAGCGATCGGTCGCTGGGGTCAGTCGATGAGCAGCAACGGGATCAGGCGTCCGAGGCCTCGGGAGGTTGGGAGATGAGCTTCTCCTTAAAATATCTGGCTGAGGTTTGGTGATCACGCGCATGTCATACGTGCCATTCCTCTCCAAACGTGCCTCGCTATGCTTTCGAGTGTCACAACCTCGCTATCCCCATAGCAGCGACAGCAAACCCACTTTAAATAGCAAGCAGATGCCGGAGAGTTTATCTGGGAAAGCCCTGCGTCCCTCTGCACTGGTGACATGGAGAACAAGTCTGGGAAACATGCAGTGTAATCCACCAGCAAAAGCCACCTTATTTCACAGCCAAATTGATTTTGTAATGTAGCAAACATCTCTGGACCGCCAGCAAAAAGAGTCAACGACAAGGGGCTATCCCAACACACGAGCATCGTTCTTAGGTGGCACATCGGATTCGGTAAGAATTGCAATGAAAAAGCAGGAATGACAATAAYGATCGGGGGAAGTTGGAAGTGGGAGGAGAGAGAATTTTCCAACTTACCAGATTTTCTATAGAGCTCTGAAATTCACTTATTTTCTTCAAAGTCTCTTTGTCCCTCTTTACTTCGTTTATATACATAGCCAAGTCCTTCAGAGAAAAGTGAATRTTGATTAGTATTTTCCAGACAAAACTAGTATTTTTATTAAAAAAGAAAACCCATGATGCSTGTTCCCTGAAGACACATCCCCTCCTTTCCTCCGCGTGCTCAAGAGCCAGGGCAGATAAGCAACCCTGCAAGAATTACAGCAGCAACCAAGGACATCGCAAAGACGAGCTTTGCCAGCAGAATAGGCAAAGTTGCTCAACATATTTCTGCAGAATTGAAAAAAAACTGATCAGCTATAACTAGGCAGAAGCAGGCTGCACAAGCTGGCTGCAAGTGCCACACTGGTACACGGCCGGGCAGCGCCGTGCTCCTGCTCTGCCTCCTGCAAACCTGTCCCTGCTGTCCCCTGCCCCTTCCTCTGCCCCTTTCCCTTTGCACAGCTTCACCAGATGGCTGCTGCAATTTTCYCCACTTCCCAGGAGAGGGCAACGCGCGAACCTGGTCCTGCGCAGGCGGCAGAGACGGGCTCCGGCCGCGCTGACGCTCCTCGGCCCACTCTCCTTCCTCTCACAGCTTTCTTCGCCAGAATTACCTCCTTCCCCTCTGGATACAAAAGGGACGAGCTGGCCTTTCCCAGAAAAAACAGGCACGCTACCCCGTTTGCACCGTCCCGTTTGCTCTCCCGTGCTCGCGGCRTCGGGGCTCAGCAGGTGAGAGCGCTGGGGCACCTTGCAGGAGCACCCCGAACCCATCGTGAGAGTCMCATCTCCAGCACCCCGGGATCACCGACATCTCCAACCGCACAAATGCTTTTTTGTAAAATCAAGAGACTCCCAACAGGTATTATTCTGCCTGGAAAAATTCCCTGCTTATTCAAATTTTGACCCAAAGTGAGAGAACCTTATCCTTTCCACTAAAAAAAAACTTCCTACATCCTCAGGAGTGCATTTCCTCTGCCTGTGTGCTTCTTATCTGGTCCCTGCCTGCTTTTTCTCAATCATAGTTCTCGTCACCTTGGATTAAATCTGAATGTGGAATTTTTTAAGACATCCTCTCAGGTTCAGACTTTCCTCAGCTTCCCAACATGAGAAGGGTTAATCACAGATGATAATCGCAGATCTAAATGACAATACTTATAACATCACACGATACCCAACTGAGCCAGCGGCAGGGACATTTATGAAGAATGACAAAACCAAAAGCCTCACGAAGCGAGGCCAGTGTCCCCTGTCAGCGCGCGTGAGCGTTAAGCGGAGCGTTGCCATTGCTTCCTTCTGCCGAGCAGAAGACCCTCTTGCACACGAAGGGGAAAGGCAAGCTCAGGATCTACGGRGACTTGAAAGAGCAAGAGCAACGTGCAACCCGGGTCTGCAGAATTTAGCAGGGGACCTTCCTCGCCCCCACCGTCGCTTGGGCACCTGGTGCTGCRCGTTCAAGCTGAGGGAGGATGCACGGGCCAAATAGCCACATGTGCATTTCTGCCTGTGGCGCAAATCCTGCCTCCRTGCAGACTGTTAGATGTGCAAAGTAAAAGGGAGGTAAATCCCTTTAGGAAATGTAGCTCTGGCTGTAGATATTCAGACCCCCTGCACAGCTCTCCCACACCAGACAGCAGTAATGTCAGATGTCTACCACCACACCAGACAGAAAGGCTGCAGTCTTGATGAAAAACATGACTTCTAAGTTAAGTCTTGGTTTGCAGATCAATTAAAATCAAACTGCCCTGCCTCCTATGCTGCTGGCTAGCCCAGCACAGTCTGAACGGCATCCGTGCTCTCCTGCCGATGGGGCAATGAGAGCAGACAATCCTCTCTGACGGCTTTGTTTGCGGCTTCCTGCAAAAAATGCCGAGTCCTTAGTGCAGTGAGAGCGTGTATGTTTACTTACTAGCACTAGTATCTCACTCGACAAAAACCAGCTTCTCCAGGCTGCAGTCCCCAAAGCCCGGGGTGCGACCCAGTGCCCTGAACRACGGGCTCTGGCCCCACGTGGGTGCCGCTGTTTGCGCATCCTGCAGGGACCCACCTGAATCAGAACAGCCGTTTCTGGCATCCATATTTCACATCAAACCCATAAAGGATGGGACCATAGGCAAGATTTAACAGTTGTCACCAGTTTTGCTGCTTCATCTCATTGGCCAGCATGCTTAGGGGACAGAGGTGACTTTGGGCATGGGAGGAAATCACCGCTATACTTCTTGCTCTCGCCAATCGTACTTGTTCAAAGCCACGATTGTATACTGGGCAGCAGCAGGAGAACGCAATGTCCTTCAAACAACTTTAACTTTAAAACGACCTATATATTGGCTCTGGATTTACTGGCTTGCAGGGGTAATGGCTAAAGAGGTCACCAAACTTATGTAAGGGCTAGGAAATGCAGTGTCATTAAAAAAGCTGAGCCTCGGAGGTGGAAAACAGACAGAGTGACCTCAGAAAACAGGAGCGCGCCCAGGGATGAGTCCTTCAGTGTTCTCAAGAGAGAAAATCTGGATTTAACCATCATCCTAGAGTCAGATTCTGCTGACAGTGACCCCGCTGCGAATTCAGCACGTGCACGGGGGCCATGGCTGAGTCAGAAAACATTTGGATGAATTTATCTATTTATTTATTTATTTATTTTGCATAAGGTTTTGCTTAGGACCTGCGGGTTTGGGACTGAAAGCTCAGAAAACAAAAAAAAACCTTTAAACAAATCAAAGTTTTGCCAAGAAAGTCTTCATTTGTGGAAAAGCTATTATYCTCTTAAGAAAAGAAGAGGTGGCTAAAAGGATTCCCAAGCAGTGGCTGGATGGCAGCACGTAGGCAGCTCTGCTCCCCCCAGACAAGGCACTAGCTTTGATTTCTGCAACGCTTCCAGGCTTACTGATACAGCTGGAGTTTCTCCAGGTTTCTACTAGCAAAAACCAGAGCCAAAACTGGCACGGCATATTTACATACAACACGAATTAGTGAAAAGTCCCAACTTGTCAACAAATATCAGTTTCCCCAGATGCTTAAGAAGGCAGATAACAGTGATGACTACAGGTTTGCTGCGAAGCAATCCCATTAAACAGCAATCGATACACTTCTGCGCATCCTAAAGCAGGAGATGTCTCCTTCCTTCGGGCTGCAAGACCCTTTCTCCACCTACGAGAGCTCCCCGAGCAGCCCCAGGCACCGCCGCGGTGCTGCCCTCGCCCTCCCCTACCTGCATCGCCTCCAGAGCTTCCTTGAGCTGTTGCTTTTCTGGCCGATCGGACGAATGGCTCAGCAGCTCCTGAAAAAAAATACCAGCGYGGGTGCATGAGGAAGGCTGCCCACGTCGCGCTACCGGCACGCTGCAACGCGGGCAGCGACGGCGGCGTGCTGGGGAACGCGCCGAGCTGCCGGTGCTCCAGAGATCTGCTACGCAGAGTTGTTGGGGGGGGGGAGGAATTTCACACATAATCAGATTATATGCAAGCTTATTTTATATTCATTAACTGCCTCTCGTGGCTAACAAGTGCAGAATTACCCTAGGTCACCATACTTGAAGGCTGTATACTGAATATTATGTTGCGTTAAGTAGCTCTAGTAATTATTTCATTTGAAGGGAAAAATCCCCTCACTCTGTATCTGGCAGTGATTCATCCTCTACTGTAAAAGCCAAAAGATGCTACAGTGAGCATGGCAGCTGCAGAGAAGTCTTAATGCGGAAATACTTACTTTTAACAGGAGATGATATTTCAAAACTCTTTGCATTGGAACCACCAGCAAATCTTGCAATTTGAATTTCCCATCCTGAACCTTTAGTGTGCATTCCTATTAAAGAAATCAATAAACCAATAGTGAAGAAGTAGTTGGAGGAAAGCAACCATCCTCTGCAAAAAAAAGCCTCAAACGTCCTAATATTGCGTTCTGCTTCTGTAATTGCCGTTCTGCTGAGACCACTGACAGTCTCTGCACTCAGGTAGCCACGGCCAGGGCCCAAACTGCAGAGGTTACCTACAAATGTAACCTAAGAGTCTTCCCCCCAAAACACGGACATTTTCACACAACCGAGCTACTTCAGCTAAACGAGATGCTGCTCATTAGGAGAGCACATGCGTGCTCTTAGACCTCTGGAAATGTCAAATGAAACACATTAGCTTAACTCGCCTCCTCAATGGATTGAGCTAATGCATTTTATTTGCAAGGGGCCAGCAGCAAGCACGCAGACAGTTGCTGTGGCTTGGCTGATAAGGATTAAGTCATTAAGATGTGCTAATGCGATCRCGTAAAGTTTTGCCACTATTACCTTAGCCCAGACTCATTTAAATACGAGACTCTGCCGTGCTGGCTGAGACCCTTTCCAGTGGCTCCTCAGGGAGATTAGCTGAGGTGACATAAGGATGCAACTCTCATCATTGTATTTTGATGCAAAATCCAGGGTACATTTGGAAAAAAAAACGAGTAAATACATAGCTTTATCCTTGAATTGCGTTGCTGCTTTTGCACGGAGAATCAAAGGGCGTTTGTGATAAAYAAAGTAACGCGCACAGACAGCCCAGCAAATTCAGATTAGCATCAAGACCAAAGCTGRGAATTAAAGCTGGGAAAAAAAACAGCAGCTCAAATAATGCATCCCTTCTGGGGCTTCTTTGATTTACTTAATATCTCGATCAGACCCTATTTACACTAAGCCCCCACGCTGAGGAAGGAGTGGAGGAACCAGGGCATTCGCTTGGAGACCTGGGTTCGCCTCCGACTGCGTCAGGAACGCGGTCTGTGACCTTGSGAAAGCCAGGCGGGTCCCAGCCCTTAGAAGCCTGATGCTTTCAAGGATCCAGCCCTTGATTTCTCYGGTGCTTTTTGCTTCCCCATCTTCAAAACCACTTCCCCTCTTGCAGAAGGGTGCTGTGAAGATAAGCTAGGAGCACTCGGCGATGCAGTAGTAGCGAGCCCTTAGTGGAGCTGCAATATGAGCCTCCCCGGCTCCGCAGTGGCTGCGGTCTCACCGCACGACCCCGAAAGCGATCCAGGCACAGCCCGCAGGATGCTCAGCGAGTCCCGCTCGCAGCCCGTGCCAGGCATCCGAAGTGACCCTGCGGCTCACAAGCTATGGCGCTACGTACGGGGAAGGACAAGGCTGGTGGTGGTGAACCAAGTCTCTTCTAGAAGATCTTTCCAGCCAGTTGTGGTTGTGGTTGATAGAGGTAACTGGCTGGTTGGGCCTTTGAGGCTTTCCTGCTACTAAACCAGCTAATGGGGATGCTCCCCGCAGCAAAGTAAGCAACCCAAAGCAAGCTGCCTGTTCTAATGAGGTGGAGGAGGAAGGAGAACCTGTTTCTGGGGGCAGAGAAAGGGGCCAGCACGAGCCCACGACGAGGTAAGGCAGAGCTTTCTTCCCTCTCCATTCCCCTCGTGCCTAGGACAGCAGAAACCCAYCCCAAATTCCTCCCATCTCTCGCCAAGTCTCCACCTGCCTTCGGTGCCCGCAGCCCTTCCGAAAGCCAGCAGCAAAGCGAGCGCCGGAAAGGAGGCGGCGAGAGCAGCCGCATGGGTGCCCCCAGCCCCATCCCCGTTCCCCCCGCCCGCTCACCTCCACCTTCTGCCGCACGTCTTCCCTGCTAGCGATGAGGTGGTTCAGGGTATTCTGGGCGTACTCCATGTGGCTGCAGTACTTGCCATAAATCAAGAGCCTGTAGAGGGGGGAAATCACAAATTTGATTTGAAACACTTGCTGGCCATTATAACCCGTTATAAAAATATATATACATATATGTGTGTGTACATCTATGTAYGTAAGGTTAAACTACCAGGCAGTTATTCCCCGACATGACTGCTTACCGAGCATTGACACTCTTATAACACCAGTCTCTAACATTAAAGTCTTTAGATGTTTTCCAAGCTGGAGCCCGCTGGGGGGATTCGGCTCACGAWGAGCAGAAGGGGCTTTCCGGCTGGGTGAGCCCCGTTTTTGGGACGGGGAGCCCCGGTCCAGCCCTAGCCCCGCACCGCCCTACGTCCACCTTCACCCGYGGGAGAGCAGGTGATAAAACCGCAATTGCACGGAGCTAGCGCGACGCTGCTCCCGTCGCTCTGGAGTTTCCGTGCACGCTCAGGGAAAGGCCCCGGACCGGGTCTCATCCAGAAACTGCTCGTTCCTCCTTCCTCTTTCGAACGAGCGGTTACTGGAAAGCCCGGCCGGGCTGCGAGCCTGTGCTCTGCAGACACCAAACCCCTCCCTGCAGACAAGCTCCGTTTAAATATGCTTTCCTCTCCTGCGTGCCCCAAAACTGGGCTGAGAAATCACTCRTGCAAAGCCAGAGGAAAAACTCTGCCCCAGAGGAAGTATTATTTAGATCCAGTATCAGCATCTGCTGAGCCTAACGTGCTTACAAAGCACGACGCATTTGAAYGCCCGCTCCTGCAAAGTCTGCATTTTTGCAGTGCCAAAACACTAAATAGAAATTGGGCTCCAGACTGMAGGACCTTTCTCAGCAGCAGATTACGAAGCAGCTCCACGAACGGTACCATTAGGTACGCGTTATGCCCTAGGCTCGGCTCAGTCTCCTGCCCCGACTAACCGAGGGGCTGGAGATTTGGCAGAGGGCGCGGAGGGGGCTGAGCGCTGAGCCACCGCCGGCTGCCGCGGCCCAACTCGCACGCCTCAACACACCGCCGTTCGGCTGYGAGCCGGCTTTTTCTCGAGATTACAGCGAGCGCCGTAATCCTCTTGATGCCTTAACAGACCTTGCACCTCCCCGACTGCAATGCTCTGGTCTTCTTGTTACGCCGCGTTAGCACGAGGGTTTGCGAAAGCCGAGCGCRCACGCGTCGGCAGCAAACCACTCCGCCGCGTTCGGGGCGGCTCAGGGCTACGAAGACCAAGCAAACGGCAACGACGGTCTACTTCCCGAGACTCTTCTCCAAATGCAGCCGTCACCAGACCTTGCCAGCACTAAATCCTACGTACCCAACTTCATAAATACTCCTGAGCAAATCTTCTGTCTCCCAAGTCACGGCTGCTCGCACTCCGAAAAGCAATTGCCACCACCATGGCTGTGCCTCTCTCGTTGAGAATTTGGGGATATTTTACCGAATCACGATGGAGTGAAGAAATGCTTCATGCTTGAGAAGAATCCAGAATTATCTGTGCTGCATCRGAGAAACAGAGGCTTCAAGTCCCCTAAAAACCCAAGGGCACGGCTGTCTGATAAACACGCAAGAAAGCTGCGGGCGCTCGGCAGTGCGTGCCGCAGGAGGGGCCGTGGGGACCTACCTGAGGTCAGGAGACCGGATAATTTGGGGGAAGTGGGTTGTCACAGGCTCTGGAGACACAGTGAAGCTATAAGAATACCCTGGGCTATAAATTTAAATGTCTGAAATGAGCAGTCCAGTTTTCTGTGGATTCTCCCTTCTCTACCACTTTGCTCATTAATCCTCCATGACAGGTTTGGGTTTTCCCTCCCTTTTCTTGCTGTTAACTGCATTGCTGCTGATAAGATGCATATTCAGTCACATACTGTAACTCATCCATTATTTCAGCGCCTTGTCGCGCGACGGACCCAGACCCGGAGCACCTGCCCCGGCATCGCGCCGTGAACGGGGGATTCGTGGACCCAGGCAGGTAATTGAATAGAGAGATTTATGGGACCCGCAATCCTTGACGAAGCAGCAGCCAATACAGATTACTCTTCCGCCTTTTCCCCTTGACAACTTCTGAACGTGTACAATAATATCTATCTTGCCAGCACTTGGAGAGTTTCAAAGACACTCCAGGAGCATAAATTCAAACCTCCAGTTTTCAGAGAGAGAGATTTACAAACTATTTCCTTCCAAAAGAAAAGGAAAAAGAAAAAAAAGAGAAGACAAGAAAAGAACTCTGTAAAGCAGAGGAGCAATGCATCATTTTGCTGGGACGCCTCCGAGGATGCGTACGGGAACAAGAGCTGTTTGGCACTGATACACTGGATGGGAAGCAGGTCTGATATAAAGGGACCCACTGGGGACTCTGGGGGCCCACGGTGTTGTCCTATGCGAGAGGGGGGAGATCACTGCCTCTTCCTGGGAACCTTGTTTCTTTTCTCTAAAACGTGATAGTGTCATCTCTGGCCAGCCCTTTCCCACCGATGCAGGAAAGGACCTTGTCTATTCAGACCAGGATACTCCAGACTCTTCAGCCCTGAGGCCCTCTGCAGATGCCACCACCAAACAACTGCTCGCTGTAAAGCAGCTGCGTATCTCGGAAGATGAAATCCTGCCTCACTGCACTTAGTGGGAAAACTACTCCAACCTCAGCAGGGCAGAATTATGTCCAAATACAAGCGCTTTTACAACACTAAATTCACTCTAGCAGCAACCCCACAGTCCAAGAGCAATAAATTCCCTCCRTCTCCCACAGCACAACTGCTCCAGAACGCATGGCACGAGGTTCAGCTACGGATTCTCGCAGGCAAAGCAGGGAGGCAGCGCTGAACGGCTTCCCGGGGAACGGGAACCAGCATCTCGAGCGACGAGCACATTTCCAGGGAAATCAGGGACTCAGGGACAGGCATGGAGCTCGTGAGAAGTGAATTAGGGGAACGCTTCACTTCACTAGCATCGAATTTGCCATTTGAGGGGCAAAAAGCCCCAAGACAAGCTGAATTGAACGGCYGACCAGCCCGGACCGTGCAGCAGGAGCCGAACCGTCGCTGCCAAAAGGCTCGAAGCGGGGCCGGTTCGGTTCCACATCTGGCCTCTTCGTTCAGACGYGGCACGGACTGCTCCGCGTGGGGACGGACAGGCTCATTAGCAACTTAACACAAAACGCACGAGTGCGGTCGCTCCCGCGATGTTTAGCGCCCCAGGATGCGAGCAGGATCACAGCGTTTCTTCTTCTTTCCCCAGAGGTTTCCTCCTACTGCAACCGACCTAGCACAGGAGGGTCACGGGGGTGGAAAGGCCCAACTGGAAGCAGTTTATGCTGGAATTGYCCCCAAAAGACACGTGTGCATAACCCGCGTGCACAGCTCTGCCCCGAGCGCAGGCTCTCCGACTGCGRCGTCTCGGCAAAGGATTGCTGCCCGGGGACGGTACCGGCACGCAGAGGGACAAGCACAGCCAGGAGGCAGGAGATCAAAAACAYCTAAGTGAGTTTTATATGTGTTTTAAAATAATGTACATTCCCCTTTGGAACTTTTTTTAAAAAAAATATTCAAAAAACAGTCACTTTCTAAAAGAAGCACTGTGAAYGATGGAATATCTGACCTTAAGATGTATTATTAATGCATATGGTATTTCTGGAGTTATTGACTTCTGAATGGCATTTCTATGTCTAGACACTGGTTTAATCACAGTGAAATAACACCCTGGCATGATTCCACAATGAATCAGGCCTTTGATTAATATAAAGGATATTAAAGGCTTTTATTAACCTTATCTTTATGTTGCAGGGTACTCCTCCTTGCAGCTGCCAAAACACAGAGCCTATTATGTTTGCTAAAGCAACTTTTGTATTTGTTCATCATGCAATAGGTGTGGGACAGCAGCAGTGCCAAATACCTGACTTCCTATAGGGAACCATCGCTTTGATCTAACCTGACCCAAGTGTCCTGCAAAGGGAGCAGCGATCCTAACACGTCACGGGCCCTCAAATCCCCGCCGGTGCTTGCAAGAGAAGCCATCCATTGCGAACCACAATGTGTGCATCTTCACTCCTCTCTRGTACTTGTTTAAACGCATTATATGTTTGGCCTCCAAAATAGCTGCTTCCATATGGGAGGTCACGAGCCCAGGAGAACTGCGAGAACAAGCCTCCGTGGGGAGCCACACCACGGCTCAGCGGAGCACAGCAAGGATTTAGCCGACTGCCAGCGAGGGAAAACATCTCATCATAGGCCGCTCTGCCCTGGATTACCTGACACACTTGCTGCTTCATTTGCTTGCCTYGCTGGAGGGATTGAGCAACGTTCGAGATGCCTGAGAGCATCTGAGTTGCTGAGGATACTGTACYTGGTTGGTGGCAACCAGCTTTTCTACTCTGAGATGGGCCCTGCAGTTAGTTAYGCTAATTTGTTAAACCTGGAGTTGTCTGCAGATTGGGTTTCCTTTTACCTTTCTTTGAATTCCAGAAACACTTTTGCCAGGCTGCTTCCTCCAGACATCATAGAGACGTCGATGGCTCTCAGGAAATTGAAGTGCACTTTAATTAGGTCCTAAAACAAAGAAACAATCAATACTTTAAACACACGCGAAGCAAAAGTGCATGCAAAGCCTAAAGAAACACACATTCACTACTTAATTAGGCAATCGTTTTCTATTCTTCTTTTAACTCACTAACTGTTTTTAATATGAGTCATTCTAGTGAGATATAGCCCTAAACTGCCATGAATGCAGGGCCGTAATTCAGCTGGAAGGTTATACAACGATAAACACATCYAGGACTCCCACACGTATTAAACTCCCTTTGCTCGGCCTGGCAGGAGSCTTCGACCGGGATCCCGCGCAGGGCAGCCCCGTCGGAGCAGGCGGCGGAGCAGAGCACCGGCTGGCTGGGAACGAACCCCTCGGTCACACGATGAGCCTGGACTGGTAACGGCACCGGCCCTTTCAGCCCATCTTTCCTTAGGGAACTTGATCGCTTACGTGCCCCAACCTGCGCTGCTCCTGCCAGCCTGGAGCCACGACCCCGTCTCCGGCTCGGCCGAGGAGGCGGTGGGGGGCTCCCYGGGTGGCTTCCTCCTCCCGAGGCTGCAAATCTCCAGGGATGGGATTCATGCTTTCGCCCTATTCTGCCCAATTCTGGGAATGGGGGAGTCTAAGACAGAGGAAGCGTCTTGCTTATCATTAAAAGGCAGGTGAGCAGCAAAGCCAGAGACAACCCCGGTGCCCCAAGCTCCCGGGCAGCGTGGAATAGGGCCACTCTGCTGCTTCCCACCACGGTTTAACTCCGAARTATGTCCAATATTTTTCCAAAGCATTTTTAAGTATAGCTAAAGTACACGCAGGCCAAGTCCTGGCCACGGAACATCCTTGGGATCAAATTATTTTCTTACCCAGAGTCCATATAATCCCCAACTTTAAATGGGTGTTAAAGGACGTCTCCTAAACCCATTCAAGCTCCGCAACGCGTTGAGGGCTGAAGCTATACCGATGAATGCGAGACTCGAACGTGAAATCTCTAAGTCCATTCTTAAGCAGGAAGAAAGCTAAGCCGCCGTGAAAAGAGCAAAGCTTTAAGCAAGTGTTTACTCTGTTACCTCTAAATTGATAAAAATCGCTTCCATATCCTGGGGAGTCAGTACCAGCTTCAGTGGGTTCATGTAGTTCTGCAAGAGGTAAACGGAAAACTGATTGAAATAAAGGATAAGAGTTAACAAGCTTCTTCCTGCGTAAGGGCGATATTTTTTGCTGCTCCACCGGCTGCATTTATCTTGGCAGGGAGAATCCACGTTTTAATGAATCTGAGCACTTGTACAGGCCGACCAACGACAACATATTTGTCAAGACCAGCCTGGGCCAGGGAGGCCCGAGCAGGAGGCGAGGAAGCACCGGGGGCTTATCTTGACCCAAAGCTCCCTTTGGTTCTCCCCACGTCAGGAGACCCAAGACGTCCACCCGGGGTACGTGTGGGCGTGCGTTCGCTGGGTGCTGCTTTATTTTTGCTTTTTATCAACCTGCTGGTTTCTGCACAAGGTGGCAGTTCTCAGCTGCAGTTGTGTGGAGCAGGGAAGCATCTTTTCAGCTCTTTGATTATCTCGCTGGAATTCTGCCCTTGAAAAGCGCAGATGATATGATTGCATTGGAAATGCCTTGCTGAACAAATACATATTAATAGAAATGTCTACACGGCTTGTAGCTACAAAACACACAGATGCAATGCACCGAATACAGGACCTTCTACCCCACAACACGCCAGAAAAATCTCCTTAGTCTTCACAAGCTCTTTCAATTCATATCAAAGCAATAACTTAACTCTTTCCCGGGGCTGAAACAGAAGGGTTGTAGTTATTTTCAAAGAACGAGTGCTATTTACATAAGCAATATGTACATTAGAACGTTTCTTTGGAAAATGTGAAATGTTATTTTTAATGTGCTGGTTGGTTTCTCTCACAGCTTTTTTGCAAGTACTTTAAACAGATTAAGACAAATAAAAGGAGAGGAAACAAAAGCATTAGGACAATTAGAAATGGCAGCTCGATTTATTATCATCCTTTATTCCTGCTACTTTACTCCGCGAGTAGAAACAATCCCCAGGCTCCCGCAGCATCCACGATGCTTCACTGTCTTGCTGAGGTGTTCATTTTTTTAAAAGAACGGCACAACAATAATTCATCAAAACCAATTAAAATCCATGAATTCAAGCAGCAAAATGTTACTTTTAATCCAATTAGTTTCAACGACAAATCAGCACAGCTTCAGCACTTTTGTGAACTGCCCAGAATAAAGAGCCTCTTTCAAATTATGCAGCGGCAATCAAAGYGATAAAGTATCTCCGAACACGGGTCTTATCGGCCTTATTGGCGAGACCGGCCCTGGGGCGAGGGATGGGGAAGGCCGGCTCCTCTGAGCACAGCAGGGGGGTTTCTCGGTCTCCTTCCAACACGCAGCGATCAGAAGAAACACGCTGTTTGGCTCATACGGTTACAGGCTGCCCACTTGTGCTCGTCCGCACGGGTTTTCCGTATCTTCCTTCTCCCGCAGTTTTACATGTGAATGCATCAGCCCGGCCTCACCACAGCCGCCAGCTCCCGCAGCAAGAACTGCCCCAGTACGGTTAGCGTGCGCTCGAGGGGCAGGCAATGGCGTTAAAAAAGTGGCTCGGTTCTTACCTTTTCTATGTCTTCAAGTGTTTTGTAGTATTTGGCCTCAGTTTCTTGAATTTCTAGCAAACAGCAATTTCTTTTGTCATCTTCTGTCATTCCCATTTTCTAGAGAAAGGAAAAATAATGCATGTTCAGGTCTTGTTAAGACTGATCCAGCATCCTGCTCACATGGAGCTTTGGTTCAGCAAACAGTCTTAGTAAATTCATAACAAATGCAAGTCTGGAAAGTCAGAAGAATACTGTTTACAGCTGTTGTTAACAGAAACATTTTTTCTCCAGAAAATTAGGAAGAAACCCTGGCTCTGCTATCAAGCACCTTTCAATATAGCAAGTATTACATTTTTATATTACATATTATACCTACATCACCAAAGGAAACTATAGCTACAAAACAACAGCTAAGGCAGAATAAATGAAAGAAAAGTACCCCTTTTCCTCCCTACTTTTTGCCTAAGAGAAAACTCACAATAGAGCCTAAACGGGTCATAAATAATACGTTAGACTTATACAAATCCCCTGCCAGGGTTATCTATTCTCATCATTGTAGGTCAGATGTGATAATACATGTATTTTTTAAAGCCTCARCTCCTGGAGTCACTTCTCTAGCTCTTAYGTTTGTAGAGAGAAGCTGAAGAYGTGTTRGGAGATGGTGCACTTAGTCTCTGARCTGGGGAGGTAATGCAGTGATTGGTTTTTAATGATCATGCATAGGAATGAACATTGTTTCTACACCCAGTTGTAACTCCCAGCTTAGTTTTATCAGCTAGATGGAAACCAGTATTTTAATCAGTCTCTTACCTGCATATATCTAATCTGAAGCGTGCAGAAACACAAGAAACCAATTAACATTATACACTTCCTATTGCAACATGTCTTAAGGAAAAAAACCCAACCAACCAAACAACCCCACCCCCACCAAAGTATTTCCAACATTCAGGCGTAAATGTGGGTGGTTATTATTAATAACAGGTTCTTTTGCTAAGAGGTAGGAAAAAACTTTGGGTCACATCTTCAGCTGCTCTTCATTGACTCGATCATTGGCCACCAGTACCCAAGAAAACAAAGACGCTAAGGAAGACACCATCGGGGCCTTGGAGCCAAAGGCCAGGCAGGAGCTGCTCTCGGAGCCAATTCCGCTGGCCCTAACCCTGCACGTCCTGCATGAAGGGTGCTCTCTCCCATTTTAGCCTTGCATGCAAGAAATTTCCACCAAAAACTTCCCCAGGGTCAGTTCTTGGGTAAATCAGCTTCTGCAACTGCTGGCACAACAGTAAAAACCCCAGGGGCCAAGGAGCAGTGTTGCCGCTGGTAGCTCCAAACAGCCCCATGGACTTTGGTGTAGACAGGTAGAAGGTTCTGTGCCCTGCTGCTCACCACAGCCACGTGTTAGAGGAGTGCAAGGAGCTGCAGACACAGCTTGGAGTGATGAGATGCCTCAACAAGCACCACCACGGTCCTTGTACTGCTTACAGCCAGGCTGGGACTTAGGTCCCCATTAAACTGGGAGTCAACGGGGGCTGCAGGGCACGGGGGCTAGGTGAGAAAGCAGCAGGCAGGCGACGCCGCAGCTCGTCTCCTGGGCTCGCGGGCTCCGTGAGGTGCGAGCCTGCCCTTCCACACCTCCGAGCACCTCGCGCAGCACAGTCGCAGGTCGGGCTCAGGGGATTTCATTGATCAGTAGACTTGTGCATTTATCCTGCTTCGTTACAGCAAGCTACGTACTGTTGTCAGATGCTGTTTGCAACCAGGAGACAGTAATTAGAGCCTACACGAATCCCAGGGCTGGCAGACAGCAGAGGGAGGGAGAAAATTTGGAAGCTCATGCTCTAGTGAAAATCTCCCTTGGAGYTTTGCATCAGCAGAAATCAGTGCAACCCTCTCCTTTTTGCTGGGGAGGCATGTCTCAGGGACTCATGTCTAAATCCTCCAAACACACCTTTGGGGAGATTCAAAGGCCTCTTCCTTTTCTGGAGCAGCAGATTTACACCAGAGTTAAGGCAAGTCACTCCGTGAGGTCTGTGCTGCACTGGCCAGACCTGCCGTGGTCTCTGGGGTTCTTCCAAGACCAATCTGTCTRCAAACCCTCCCACAGCAGATGTCACAGCTCCTCAAGGAGCTGCCCATCGCAAGCCATGGGGCAGTACTGCAAGAAGAGCTGGGGCAGCTGGCAGTCCTCCGTGTGAAGACCTGCCCATGGTCACCTACAGCTAAAAARTCTTCATGCTGGGGATTAGCTCATCTGGCTAATGGAGCATGCGTGAGCCTCGGCTCTTCCCCAAAATGGGTTCCAGCGACACAAGCTGCATTGGCACAGCAAGGAACTACTATTTTTAAACCTATCTTTTACAATTTGAGCTTATTAAGTCTCCTTCCCCTCCCCAAACTTCTTCAGGTGAAGGGCTGGGAAGCTCCTCAGAGCATCCAGGCCAGCACTGCCCCAGCTCCAGCTTACTTTTACCTGTTGTGAGGCAGCCCAGCTTTGAGGAATGGTGCATGGGGATTTGCTTCGCTACCCTTCATTGGTGGATTGATTATTTATTTAATTTTATCCTCCCCCTTCCCTTCCCACCAAGCCATAGCTTTAAAAACGCATATAAATTGTTACCATGGGCTGTTGAACTTCCACTCTGATGATATCTTCATAGATATCATCACCTTCATCTTCACAGGGGACGCAGTCATAAATATCCTCCCCCAGATCATGTTCGCTGAAACGAGAACGAGAGCGATTTAGCGATGATAAAGAGGGCGCCTTCGCTGTCACCCGATCGGGCAACCAAACAACTGCGCCTGCTATGGAGGGAGTCACAATAAAAAAAAAGAAGGAAAAAAAGCCCTCAAGGACAACAACATTTTCACATCCTCATTTCACATTTCCCTATTTATGTTAAGAAGTGTCTATTTTCCCAGATCAGCACCCACTGCACGGCTTCTCCTGCTCACCCACATTGCAAACGGGCAAAACGTGCAACAGGAGCCGGCACCACAGCCGAGGCATCGCTCCGGCTGTATTGGGACCCTCCAACTGAACCAAGCCACCGAGCCCGCCCCTCCTGCCTGCCTCCGTAGATGTCCGTACTCTCCTGCGTTCTCTCTCCAGGATTTCCCTGCTCTTCTCAAGCTTGGGGCCAATCTGGTGCTGCTCAACAGAAATTGAGAGGTTGCAAAGAATCAAGACTAAACTTCTCAACGTGCAGCTCTCCCAGTGTGAACAGCACTGTGCTGACCATGCACACCCTCCTGGGTACCTTTCGTGGACCCTCGCGTGAAGAGAAGGTGCCGGCGAGCTGCCACGCTAATGCTGGAGCCGGGTTCAGGCTAGGCAGCTGCCCTGAGCAACGGCCCATGCACTCCTCTGTGCTAGAGTTATCACATAAATATTTAACACCTCTGGATCTGGTTTCACTAGGTGATGTACCAACTCCCATGAAACACAACCTCTGCTCTGATAGCCACCAGGGTTCATTTTTAACATCTCCCAGACTAGCAAGGACTCTCAGAGCAAGCACAGGAGGGGCCTGGGTGGGAAGGGAGAACTGATGGGACATGACAAGGAGTGAAAAGATGGCCTCTCTCCATGCCACTGCCACATCCTACTCATGCCTGGCAGGAGTAGGAGCCCCTCGGCCCTCCTCTGTGTGCAGGTGCGGCAGCAGTGCCCACCTTCACAGCTGTGGTCCTCAAGTTTTTGCTACACCCCCACCCTACCTCCATGTGACTGCTGGTAGAAAAGCACCCAAATCCTGCTCAACGCTGCCAACATATCTCAAGTGACTGCTGTGCGCACACAGAGAAGTGCCAGATTTACCAGGACCCCTTGGGTGGGCAGGGACCTGCATGTGAAATCAGGATAGTGCCCATCACATCCAACAGCAGGTGCTGCTGAGGTCTCACCGTACGGACATCTCAGACTTGGTTCTGGGATGCTTGGCCCCATGGGGCTGCAGTGCTGTGCAGATCCCTATAATAACATTCACAACACGGCCGGATCAAGCAACAAAGTCACATTTTCAGAATAGGTCAAGTCGTGTAGGAGCTGCCCTTGCGAGCGGAGACTTTATAAAGGCATTGATGAGATGCAATGCCCAACTTTTATTCAAAGCTGATAGTGCTGGGTACTTATTAGTCATCAGAGCCTATACAAATGCCCCTAGGGGCTCCTAAGTCATAGAGCATTTTTGAAAATTCAATTCATAATAAAGACTAATTAAAAATGATAGTGTCAGAGCTTAGACCTACAGGTACTGATTGCTAATGGTTCCTACTGAAGTCAGCCTCCTGGGATCAGGACTGTGCGAAACACTGGAATATCAAACAGCTTTCTGATATTTTATGAGCTATCTCTTTCAACATGAGTATTAATTACATACAAATATTTAGATGTAAAACACTGCTCAAACTGTAGCACTCAGTATCTCTGCGTTATATGTTCAGCACTGAGCAGCAGGATGCACCTGTATTTGCAAAAGCAGGCTCTATTTCTCTTCTAAACGCAATTCTTTCTATTTTTAAAAACAGATTTATTTAATAAAAGTTTGGGGGGTTTAAATAAATGTGCTGGCATGATGTATCATTTCCACTCTCCCAGCCTGATACATTGCAGCTGCTGTAATAATGCCCGCTAATAGCTGGCGATCCATCTTCCTCTTCCCAAGTGTCGCCGCCGCTGTTATTATCTGTACCAATATTTATATTCTAAGCTCCTCTCCTTATCCAGAGCAAGTAACTCCCAGTTCCTGATTAATCTTCCATTCCCACATGCACCTTTCAAATCGCTGGCTGCCTCTCCATACATCATTTCTCTGGCTAGAAGGTCATTAGGAAACGTACGGTTGAGTTAATATTGCAACGGGTCGTTCCTGCCCGGCAGCGAGCGCGGCTGGGCGTGAACCCACTGCAAGCATCTCCACMGCACCCTTTTGGGAGGAGAAGAATGAATGGAAGAAGAACAAGGCCAGGAGCAGGTGCAAACATGGCAAAGTTGCCCATGGAGCTACAGCTGTGGCACCATCAGACATAATCCGCGCGCCACCACTTCGCTGCCATGCGCAAGCAGCCGAGCTCCCTCTGCCCTGCCTGTCCCTTCCTACTGGCACCAGTGCAACCCCCTTCTATCTCCGTTTCCTTGACTGAGGAGAAACAGAGCAGATAGCCCTGTTTCACAGGAGCATTTGGAAAGATGCCTCCATTTCTGAGCTTGGGGGAGAAATGCTAGAGAAGCTCCAAACCAACAGCAGTGGTGGTATTAAAATAACAATACCTTTGTCAGACGATCCCTTATTTATTAAAGTGCACTCCTGCTACATCTCTGAGAAACACCAGAGACCGCCAGTTTTATGGGGAACTGTAAAACATGCAGATCAGCCTCTGTCGAGCGGCCCGCGAGCTGCTGAGTCTCGCTGGTGCACATAATGCTGTTGACACCAGCGCTTTGCACATACTGATTTTCACTGGGCTCTGTATTTTGTCTGTCAGAGCTGAAAATATGCACCCCTCCCCCCATTATTAAAAAGGAAAGTAGGCATCAGGAGCAACCCAAGAACACACTGAATTTGAAATGCCATATGGGAAGGGAAAGCGGGGCAGGTATTTTCAGGGTTTACAAGAGTCCCTTGCAGTGGGAGGCATTAAATTCGGCATCCCAAGCATGGTGCGCCGGGACTGAACAGCTTCAGCCTGGAAGGCCAGATTCTCACATCTTCTTTCCACCCAAACAGGCAATCTAATCCTTCAATAAAGCCAGGCGAAACTGTGAGTTACCCGTGTGTATCAGAGCCTACAATCTACTGCCTGGATTAGAAGATTCATTGACAGCTCTGGGTTGAGGAAAGGGATTTTATCCTCCCTTTGGAGTTAATGCTAGCGTTTGCAATTACAGTTATTAGGATGGAGATAGCCAGCTTTGCACCGGCTGACCTGGCAGCATCTTGCCTAGAGAGAAAGCTCACTGAAAGCAAAAGAATAAAGTCCAGGGCAGTCACCAGTGCGAGACTGCCCTGGCAAACATCGAGCTTGTAGCCCTGGAGCTGCTTCAGGGCTTGGGGTGGCAAATCCTCTGCGGCAGGTCCACCTGGCCGTGTTAAAGGACGCTGCCCATTCCATTTTCAGTATCATCAGCGAGGGTGGAGGAGGAAGAGCTGAGAAGCCGGAGGACCATTGATGGGTCTCTTATCCAAAAAACACTCCTCCAGGACTCGGGGAAGTCAATGAGTTTCTACCAGCCTCTTCCTCTGCCAGGACACAAGGACAAGCCCAAAACCACCTCAGCCCAACCAAGGCCCTCAGGGCAGGCAGACCGCACCAAAGCCCCGTCCAAGCCACAGCGCTGCTTTCGCTCTGCTGATGAGAGACCCAGAACTACCAGGAAGAGCCAAGGAAAGGGGAGGAGGAAGAGGCAGCTAAAATTAGACAACCAAAAGCTCAACCCACGTTTCCAGCGTTGTGGCTGGGAAGGCTGAAGATGCAGCAGACCTGGTAGTCTCTGCCCAGCCCRGGCTGGAAGCGCGTGCGCCGAGTCTCCCGGACAGCTGCCAGGCTCCAGCTCGCCCCAGTAATCCCGCACTTTCTCATTCTCACTCTGCACTTAGAGCTATAAATAGACAGCTCATCCGAGCAACCCCCTCATTCATGGTCTCTGACAGACGAGGACGAGCAGTCAAAGTCCTATATTTGCACTACATCTGGCAGGCGCAGGGTGAGGGAGTGCACGATGTGCCGCGCAGTCTTTGCGCTCGAGATCTCGCAGAGTTTTAATTAACCAAACAGTGCTTGGACTTAGATGCTGTGTCTGGAAATAGCAAGAGAGGCCTCTCCCATCCGTCCTGCTCAGGACTGCSTGTTCCCTGTCCAAAGTGGAACCCTATAACCCCAAAGATGAGCCGCCGACGCTTACCGCAACTAAYGCGATCTTAGAGGTGGCATCAGCAGGACACATACAAATCTTAACYGGTGACAAAGAGGACAAGGGCGTGTTTACAGCCGCTAGGGCTTGGACGTCTTGTACCACAGAGCCATTTATTTAACGGGCTCGCATGTGTGGCTTTTCCAACACGGCAAAAATAATGAGAAAAGTGGCAGCTAACTTATCATYGCACTTTGGCTCCCCTATTCATCATCATTTCTTTAATGCACTTGAGAAATTCTGCTGATCGCATCACTTTTTTGGAAGATACAGGAAAGAGAGAAGATAMTTTCGGAAAGAGAGAAGAGCTTGTATCTCTGGCAATCTGCACGAATTAAACTTCTAAGTCCTCTGAACGCAGGACTCGGGCACCTAAGCCCCTCGGAGACGGAGCAGCTCCCAGAGCGAAGGGAYGAGAAGCAGTTTGGAAATCCTCCACGCCGGACGCAAAGCTGGGGGGTAACCGCAGGGATCCTGCGAAGGCAAAGCCCACCGGCGCCGCTGCTGGAACCGGCAGGAGAGCGGTCCGAGCACCAGCCCTGGGGGTTTTCGGGGGAGTCCTGCCAACGCCGCCAGCGCCCTCCGCTCGCGAGCGCCAGGAATTCAGCGCGAGCCTTACTCCAATTAAAAGCAGGCCCGCGTGCGAGAATCCAGAATTTTAATACCCACTATTTAAGGGATTTTTAGGAACATTAGGAGAGGGGAAATACGCTGTTTTTGAGAGGATCTCTTTCTAAGTTGGAATTTATTAAGCTGGAGCTGCTAGGACCAAACCGCGAGCTGCGGATTCCAGGATAGTCTGGTCCTTGTACTAGTAATTTTTGATTTACTTTTGTAATAACCGAAGCCATAAGGAACTCATCGGATTAAGAAGCCTTATTATTTATGTTGTGGAACAATAATATTTAACGGTATAAGCCACACACCCACCCRCACGGATTTGCTCTCCCTGGGTAACAGACTGCACTTTATAAGCCAAATCCGGGCCCCGCCGGCGTCAACGGGGATGCCGCGCCGCGCGCATCTCCCGGGCTGACGCCTTCTGGTACCCGTTACTCGCTCGTCTGGGGTCTCCCACCCACCTGCTCCCGCCGTCGGCAGGAGACTGCAGCAGGCCCAGAGAAAGCACCKGGAGGGAACCGCTGCTCCGTCCGTTCGAGGAATTACGGAATTACGCCCAGGGTTTTTGCAGTTTGCAGTTTTTTGGCACGCGGAAGGACTGCCCCCCCCCCCAAAAACCGAGCCACTCGGACCAAGCGATGTCTCCCAGGGCTCTACACGGGGAAAAACAGGCTATTGTAAGAGCACAAAAATCTCCTGGCAAGAAGATCAAAGCGGGCAGCCCGGCTCCGCGAGCCCTGCTGTCGTATTTTATCGGACTCTACCTCCCCCGTTCCTTAATCCCCTCCTCCTTAAAAGGCAAGGCCACTTACTCCGCCAGCTCCTCCAAGCTCCGATAGACGTCGTCATCGTTTTCTGCGGTCTCCTCCGAAGGGAAAGGCCTGGGGAAGGAGACGAGTCACAGCGTTATCGGTGTTCCTGGCCCGCCGCGGCAGCCGCCCCGGCCGAACTCAGCCCGGCGCAGAGCGGCGGCGGGCTCCCGGGAGCAGCGCCCYGCCGGAAGCCCCGCGGGATCGGATGCTTGCGTTGTGGGGAGCAAAAACTGGATACGCGTGGACTTTTAACTGCCCCCAAGCGTAATTTCATCCTCTGCTCTCCCACCCTCCCCGTTTCAGGCTAATGAAAGATTTAGCGCGCGGGCTGGCTAGCCCCAGAATTCGCTATTCTYGGATCCAGCCTCCAGCAATAATTTTCCCTCTCCTCTGCTTCCCTCTCCCTTCCTTTGGGGAGCAGCTTCAGACCAAGCGTGTTTCCAAACTGGGCTCGAGTCTGCAGCGAGCGCAGTTAAAACCAGCCGGCAAGCGCGGAAGGGGGGAGAGCAGGGCGGCCCGCCTGCCCGGAGCAGGGTGACTTCGCGCTCCGCAGGACGCAAACCCCCGGGACGCCAGGAGCGCGGCCCGCGGTTGCTCCCTCCGAGCACGCCCGCGCGGGAGGCGGTGGCACCCCGTCTTGCTCTTCTTGCAAGGCAGGAGCCGCTCGGTAGTTGTCTCAACACSCCAACATCTGCCAGAACCAGACGTTTGGGCTTTTGCGAGATGTGGGGGGAAGCCCTCCGCATTTTGGAGAGGACCTTTAAAGCACAGGGGTACAGCGAGGAAAGAGGAGACCCCGAGGACCTTTACCAACCGCCCGCGTGCATCTGCATTTCCTCTCCTCTGCCGTCCCCGGGGGATCCGTGACTAACGCAAAGGCCATGTGAAGCTCAGACAGAAAAGCCAGCAGCTCCGCGAGCACGTGGCGGAGCAGATCGTGAGAACCAGTCTCCGGCCTCAGCACCGCCGGGCGAGGGGGACGGGAAGCAACCGTGCCGCAGAGTCACCCCGTCCTGCGCAACGCCAGACAGAGAGGAGGGATCAGAGGTGATTTTTTTTTTAAGCCACCGCTTGTTTAAATAATAATAATAATAATRAAAAGAATCCACCATGAGGCACGACCTCCTTTCTTTGAAAAGTCTCTTCTGCTTTTAATCCTTGACTATTCCCTTCTCCAGAGCTCCCCATGCCAGAAAGAAAGAAGTGAAAGAGTCATAAGGAATATTCAAATCACAAGAACGCGTTTCCAGCCACACACACCAGCTCGAGGTGTCGTCAGYTCGTGTGATAAAAACCCCCATGTAAGACATCAAAGAGAGAAAAACATTTTCTAACGAGAGCTGCTGGGAGATGGCAGCTTCGCGAGCTCTCCCAGCTTCACCCCGACCGGGGCAAAGCGCCGGAGCGAAACTCAGGGCAGGGCAGGGATTAATAACCTGGGTCTGTGCAATAGCAGCTAACGGCTAAAACGAGGATGCCCAGGATGCGATTAAAATAAAGCCGTACAGAAGAGCAGGCTACTA
>NW_028187166.1:1410178-1509266 GCF_003343005.1 Rhea americana | reverse complement strand
GGCTTTCTGGAGCAAGCCCAGGGTTTGCGCTTGGGTTGTGCCTCGGTCCCTGGCTGCCCGTGCACATGCTGCTCCCACGTCCCTGCTGCAGGAACCTGCCTCTGATCTCCCCTTCCCCAAAAGGGGGTCACAGACTCTCCTTACTCCTCTGATGCCCCTCGTTAGGTGGTACCACAAGTTACATGGGGCAGGGACTTCCCGTCCCGGGGTTCAGACGGCTCCAGGCCACGTAGCCCTTGCTCTTGACCAAAGCCTCCATGCAACAACACGATTTAACTTAGCCCTACTAATTACGGCCAGCATTTAAAATCTCTCCCTCTTTTTGACTTATGTTCCCTTATATACACATTCATGTTATTTTTCTTTGCTGAACACAGCAAAAATTTGTTCTCTATCAAAGAGAGGAAACCTCCAGCAACTAGCTGTCGAAAAACGTTTTTAACACTTCCCAGAGCTTTTCCGTAGTGTTTTCTCAGTGCTCCCACCCGGGTCACCTGGGTGCTCGCCGGCGCCTGGGGGAGGCGCAAGCYGGACCGCGCGCCCAGCCCTGTCCCTTCAATTACTCCAGCACTTCGCTGCCTTTGCCGCTTCCCATCGGATCCGCTTCCCGCGCGGCCGCCTCTCGTCTCGGAGCGGCGTCTCCCGCTCGAGCGGACTGCGGGAACAGATTCGAGGTGGCGGGGAGCGGCCGGGGGAAAAGCCCTGCTCCGGCTTCTGCCCTGCCAGATCCAGGTCAGCACGACTCTAAGTAACCCCCCCCCAGTGAACCTCTGCGCCAGCGTTCCTTACTGGGGTTCCCCTCAGTCCCAGCAGGGTTTAGCACAGGGACACATGCATGCAGACCAAGTTATTAACCTACAACTACACAGGAGAAAGCATCTCCATCCAGCAGAGCAAYGGTGCTGCCCGTCCTCCAGCCCCGGGAGCTGCTGCGCTGTTTGGCACCAGTCTGTACAGCATTATTTAAAAGAGCAGCAGAAASGTTGTGAGAAATTCTTTAAAATCTCCAGATATACTGCGACTTCATAGACAACATTGATTGCACCTTGGGAGAAAGCCTGGGCACCTCCAGCTGTACCAGAGTCCAGAATCACGAGCTCACTGAAACCCAACAGCCTTGCAGTGTTTCCAATTCAATTGTATTAATTGGAAAATTCCTCTTATTTAATATCATTAAAAACTAGACTTTTTACTCTAGTGTACTCTAGGAAAAAACGTTTCCACCCGAGGCTGTGCTCAGTGGAGACGGTCTCTGGGGCAGCTCTGTGGGAATGTTTTTATCGTGACACAGGCAAACATCCACAAGAGCTATGATGAGATGAGTCATCCGTTACCAAGAGCTGAACTCCAGCCTCCAAAGGCTGGCGTGCTCATCTGGGACCGGCTTATTCCCATTTTAAGTCTAGCAATCGCACTTCAGCCTTTGCAAAAGCAGGATGAGTATGTGACACCAGTGAAACATGAGCTGCTTCCATCTGCTGCCCTTTCTACACGAGGTTTCTTAATTACTGGTAAGGCCCAGAGCCTCAGGCTGGGGCAAATGGGCTTCCACAGCTCTGCCGACATGGACAGGGCTGCGCTGAGCTTTCCCAGCTCGGGATCTGGCCAGAAAYGTGTTTTCACGCCATGGTAGCTACAGACTGTAATTATACTTTGCAGTCACTTGCAAAATACATGCTTGGACGCCCAGATCCTCCAACAGCCCCTTTTCAAAGAAAGCAGCAGGGCAAGATTGAGAAGCTCTAGCAGCATCTACGATTTCACCAAGGGTTTGGCCCTTGCGGCTGCGCGTTCGGCGCGAGTTTGGGCATCAGGCCACCAGCCGGCCGCAGCTCCCACGCTTTCAAACGAGCGTTGCTAATCACAGCCGCTATCCGAGCACTGCTAATCGCACCAGCCAACCAAAGCCTGCTGGCAACCCACCTCCGCACGCCGGCATCGGCATATGTCRTTTGCTTGCCGCTGCGCTTGCAGGGCAGAGATCTGGACAGGCTTTCTTATTCCCCAAGCAACCGCCTGTGCTTACACCTTAAGCAAGAGCGAACAAGGAGGAACGCTTCTGGGGCGCTAAAGGCGGAAACGCTCGAAGCTCGTCAGCGCGAGCATCTCAACAGCATCGTTCTCACTACTAACAGGCTGGTTCAGCACCGTTTGGTGACTGGCTTGCAGAAGCGTTCAAAACGACGCCTCCAAATTAATACAGAGCCCAAAACAGCAGATGCTGCTTTCTGCACGTYAGCAGCTGCCCAGGCCCCGATGAGTGTGAGGGTTTAAAGTGGCTCCAGCCTTGGAGCACATTTCTCCCAGGGAAGCACTCAGACCTCGACTGTTTGCAAGGTATCATTTTGTGAGTTCCAACCTTTCCCTTTTTTTCCTTCACCCTCTTCCTTTCCTTCTGAACGGCGAGTCACTCCCTGAGCGGGGCATCTCCCGTCGCCCTCCCCCCGCCTGCCGGGCACTCATCAGCCACCGCTTCTGGCGTCCCGGAGCCCTAACGGGCCTCCTGGGGCRACGCACAACGTCATGCTTTTCACAAACCCAACACTCATGGAGTCGTCCAAAGAAAACCATGTGGTTTTGCAAGACGTTTACACACAACTGAAAACAAATTCATCACGGGCTTCAATGGGATTAGGGAGATTAAGCCAGCATTTAATTTACTGCTGCATTAAGAGGTGGCTGAGAGCTGACGAGGGGCAAGSAAAGAAGAGGCCTGAGGCTGCTTTAGCAGCTCTGCTCTCGACTCGCGCAGCACTGGGCACGGCTGCGCAACTCCGAGCTTTGGTTCCCAYCCGTGAAATGGAAACGATGTCAGAGAACCGTTTTGGTAAAGTGCTGCGAGACAGACGAAAAACACACCCCGAACGCCCGTGAGCCATTCCTGCACGGCAGAGCRGAGTCAATCCTCCCTACAGAACAAGCCGCATCGGAGCATACCAAAAAGCTGCTGAACTTAATTGAAGTCATACTATTGGGCTACATGACTCATCTCTGGAAAGCACCACCTCATACTGAGCCAACTTGCAGACACGTCCTCTGAAAAACTATTATCCGCTTTTATTTGTGGTCTGGAACTTGCAAAATTCTTGCAAGACTAATTCTGATAGAAATCCAGCAGGGGAAACAACTAGCTACGTAATCAGGTAAYGCAAAGATGATGATTTTGCAGCAGAGCACCCACAGAATTCAGCACAGTGCAGCGTGCTGTGCCCGAGGGTTAGCTACCTACCCTGGTTTATCTTCRGCTCAAATCTGGACCGAGTGTTTCTGGAAGCTATGAGACAAGAAAATAACAGCTCGTATAATTTTATGTTTCAACACATTATCGCACTTAAAWAATAATAATAATAATAATTCTCACGTACTAATGCTCTGCTCTAGAAAGCAGCATGATTCTCTCCTCACTTCAGCTCCRCTTTGACAATAACAGATGGATGAAATCGAACGGGGAATCTTTTTCAAAGAAGGAAAAAATCCCCTGGGTAACAGCARGACCAATCACTAGGCCTGGGTCTGACTCGCAAGAAAGTAGTAGTAAAACTAGGCTTCAAAATATCACAGCTGAAAATCAGTGGCAAATTTAGCGAGGAGGGACAACGTCGGCGCTCCCGATGCAGCCGGCAGCGAGAGCAGCAGCGTTCGGCGCTCGCGGATAGCGGGGGCCGGCGGGGCGCCGCGGGAGCTCGGCCGCGGGCTCGAAACCGCAGAGCGAGGTAAATCCGGGCCGCAGGTCCAAGGGCCGGGACGCACGCCACAGCGCGTTAACAAACACCCCCACAACGGCCCGCAATCGCCCCATTTTAGAGCACCGCCCGTTAAAACAAAAACCTCTCACACCCTCCTCTTCTTGGCTTTTATCAGGGCAAGACAAGGCAATCCTGCAGCAGGCCTGCCAGCGGAGCTTCCCTCCGCTGTATCCGAGCCGCTGCAATCCCGAGAAACGTGGGCCAATAAAACCAAGATCTACCCAAACAGCCAGTTCTGCCAGCTTCCAAACCAGCATCGGCACTGGGGCTTGCTTGCACGGAAGCACCAGCAGGACGTGCCACCAAAACCAGGGTCCTACTGCGCAATGGGACGTGCTCAGAAACACAGCACCTGCTGAGAGGAGCATTGCATGGTCCCAAGGGAACAGAAAGCTGCACCTATCCCCTTCCACTGGGATGCAGAGGGAAACAATTTGTCCATGGGCAGAGCCAGGAGCTGAATGCAGATCTCCCCAGCCTCAGCCCACGGCCGTGACCATGGCTCTGAGCCCAGTTAGCCCTTGGCAGAGCCCTGGCTCGKGTCGGCCGAGCCTGAACCTTTCCCAGCGCTGAAGCAAGGGCTGCATTTCGCAGAGACCTTTCCAACACCTTTGCTACACGACCCACGCACTGACGCCGAGCGAGAAAGCTGTTCGCACGTTGCTCTCACACTTGAAGGTGAGATGATGCTACGACAGCCCACGATGCAGACGGGAGCCCTGTGGGAAGCAGGACAAGGGCAAAGTTGATGAGAGACGACAAGGCAGGTGCTCTCAAAAAGCCAGCAAGTCCCATATGCAATTGCTAGGCAGAGCTGAGCACTTCAAGACTGTATCTTCATTACGCAGAGCTGCTGAGGAGGGGAGGAGGCGAGAGAAACTGCCTTTGCTTTTATTAGCAGATGCTTACTGCATGACCTCAGCATCTCCCAAGCCTACAAAGAAGCCGCACAGAAAAACATGGCAGTAATATTTTTCAGACTCTCTGAGGAGCAAGTCTGTGAGGACACACACTTGCCAAAATAAATGTGTTAAAATGTTTTTAGCTGAAAAGAAACAGCTTTTAGCAAAGGATCCTGCTCGTGGACAAAGGAAGGAGCTCTCTGGCTCTACGGTCCTCCTACAAAAGGTCTGTTTGTATCACAGGAAACCATTTCCAGTAGACTCTCCCTTGCAAGGACTGTGTGAACCTTTTTGGTTTCGCATTAGTCAGGACTGAAGGTCAGGAAGGCAACAGTATGCGCACTAGGAGCCTAGGGTTGGCCAGGTAGAGGTGGTTTCTATCAGCTCAGATGAGGCAGGTGAGCGCCCTGGGACATGGAAGAGCAAGGTTTTAGACCCACTTCCCCAGGGGCATCCTGCAAAGTAACCACATGCATTTTCAAGACACAATTTCCTTACACAGGCTTCTAAATCCATTTTATAGCAACACTTGAAGYGTGTACAATGGATACACAACAGCAGTAAAAAAATAACGGCTGGAGTGCAATTACAGAGAGCACATTGGCAAYGAATAAAATAGTCCTTGTAAAACCAACCTTTCAGGAGGCGGGATCCCGTAACTACCTTCTCACCAGAACCGCTGCCTGCAGACACTCCAGGGCTTAATCGTTAGAGACTTTAATTGCTTGTCATTTCCACACATGGCTGGATCTGCTTCCCGGGCTGAGCTGCCATCCCCAGGGGCTGGGGGACAGATCAGCATGAAGCCTGCATCATGCTGGAGAATCTTTGCAAATCAAATAAAAGGTTTCCACTTATTACYCTTCCCTCCTCCAGGACTGCAAGGGGAACCCTCTTCCTGATAAGCTGTGCTAGGGCTTGTGCRGTCCTACCTTTTGCAAGAGCTGGGTTGCGTTGGCAGGACCAAAATGTCTCATTTCTAGCGTTACCTTCACTGCTACTTCCCCGCTGCAGTGAGGTTCAGTTAGGCAAATAGATTCAATCATGCAATCTAGACAAAACTCTAGCTTTAATTCTGAACTGCTGAAGCAAGCGTGGAGGTTTTGGACAGAGTTTCTGACCAGTGAAGGAAACAGGCTGCGAGTGAAGAGATTTAAGCCTTGACATGACCCTGGGCAAGTCACTTCCCCTGTCCACAGCTGGGCTCCCCRGACCACTGCTTCATCTCTGTTGGTCGGGTGGGAAATGTCTTTRCAGCAGTGACCTTGGTAGGGAAGTCCCTGCGGTGGACCCACCTCGAGGGATGCCCAGGCTTAGATGAACAGTGCAAAACCAGAAACGTTCAGACCAGCTGAGCTCTGCACTGGAGCACGGTCAGCACCTCCCACCAGCCTCTGGACAACCTGGGCGAGGGGCCACCAGCGAAGGCGCCGGCTGCCATCAGCGCGCCRAGCTCAAGCCCGGCGCGCAGCAAGTCAGCAGGGGCCAAAACGCCAGGGACCATAACGCTGCAGASCTCGCTTTTAGCGTCTGAAAAGTTGATGCGGGAAAATGGAGCGATACAAAACCAGCACAGGTTTTGCAGATGAGGCAGGGAGACACAAAAGTCTCCTTTGGGCCAAATCCTCATGGATGGGAGCAGCCTGGTAGCTGATCCTACCGCTGGCTTGATTCAGACCAGCCCGACGGCGCAGGACAGCTAATCTGTGGGCAAGGCTTCCTGCCCGCGGTCCGATTCCTCTCGACGGGGATAAGAGCGCACACTGAACCCTGCCCCCTGCCCAGAGGGGCGAACAGCCAGACCCGGCGCCACGTTTGCATCGATTTGTTCCAACGCGAGGGGTAAACGCAGCCCGGGGCGACAGGACTGACCTGGCCGCGTTTGCTTCGAGGTAGCGTTCACACGACTTGTTTTTTCCTGCAACCGCAGCCTGCAGAGAGTCAAGTCGCGSAGCCGCCCGCGGCGAAACGCGGCTCTGCGGCCGCCTCCAAGGGGGACCCGGCCTCAGCTCCCAGCCAGGGCAACAGCCGCTTCCCGCCTCCTTTCCCTGCGGCAGGGCCAAAGCCCCGTAGCTTCTCCAACAGGAAACATTTGCTTGACAAACAAACCTTTGCGCCCCGCTCCTTTGCACCATTCGCAGATGTTTTAAAATATATTTTATTAACTGCAGTGTCTTCTGCAGAAAGTTCACTTCAGCGGTTCAATTCCTACGTAAAGATTTAGGCAGATTAAGAGCCTCGGTAAAAGGCCTTTGAACACGCTAACTCCKTCCCCTTTTCAGATGCTGCGCACGCATTAAAAATGCATGGCGGCGGCACGGGCCAATGCTGCTCAGCTTCCTGCTTTGCTTGCAAAGCTCCGCTTCCAGGAAAAACACGCATCTCGGGGAGATGAAGAACATCCCATCCCCACCACCACCCCCGCGGAGCTGCTCCCACGGGGTGCAACGACGGCCGGAGCCCAGCGGACGCCGAAGCAGAGCCTGGCCAGCACCGGCGTAGGAAGGGCTCAAAAAGGAAACCTTCACGGGGGGGAAAAAAAACCTGGTTTATCGGGACCCGCAGCAAAAATCCTYGGGGCCCTCCACGGAGCTAACGTTCCCCTCGAGGGCGCTCGGAGAGGGTAGGAAAGCGCCCGCCGCAGAGCGCGGGACAGCCTCCCCGCTGCGTCCCTACCAGGCGGCCGACCGCGCTGTTTCCGTCCGCTGCAAGCTCCTCGGTGCCAGCCACGCTGAGAAACCGCATAGCGGAGCACGCGGGCCGGGCGTCGGGCCTGCAGCGGAAAATCCCCGTTTCCCAGCCGTGAAATAAAGCCTCCTTGTCCGGAGGCTGCCGAGGACGGGCACGGAGCAGGGCACGGAGCCACCCGCGCCGCTTTCAAAAGGCGAGGGCCGGGGCCCCGCTCCAGCGTCCCCACCGTCCCCGGGACGTTTTTCTTGAYGCAGGAGGACTCGCAGCTTGACCAGAGGGTGTTTAGCACGGAAAGACACCTAAAGAAGGGAGAAGAGACGAGCAAGGCACCGGAACGGAGAGAAACAGGAAAACAAGAAAAATTTCCTCCCTCCCCAGGCCACGAGAGCACCACGGCGATCTTTCCTCTGACCCCAAGTACAGCTCCGCCGCGCTGCCCTCAAAGCGACGCGTGGATTAAAAACTACAGGAAAGGGGTATTAGTGTGCCGCTGCACAACCCGGGCTCCTAACCGGGATCGAACCCCAGCGCTGCCCAAGGCTGCGCGCCCCCAYGGGACCTGGCAGATCTCGGGGCAAACAAGCCAGGGGAACCCAGGGATGACGTGCATCCCCATTTTTGACAGAGGAGAAAAAGATGCGTAAAACTAAGGGATTTGCCCAGGGCCAGGTACAGTGCTCGGGAGCAGAGCTGGGATCAGAACGCAGCTTCATGCATCCTTCCGTGCACTTCCCTAACCACAAAATCATCTTTCCTCTGAACGACTGAAATTAAAGAGAGAAAATGCAGTTTTTTCCAGGACGCACCAATAAGCCAGAGGCTTGTTTTGCATGCAAAACTATCTGGAAAAAAAAACACATACAAATATACATATATATATATATATATAGACTTTGTCACTGTGGCATGCAATGGTCTGAAAGCAGCCTGGAGCGACCTGCCCGGCAGCGAGCCGGTGCGCAGCCCTCAGTGGGTGGTGGTCTTGGCGACCGTGTGTTTCCTCAACTAGCAGAGTTGGGAAACGCGGGAGAGGGACAGCAACTGAGCTGTTTGCACAAACAGCCTCGTGCAACAGATAAATCCATTTTGATTTTAGCAATCAATAGAGGCAGCYGCCTGCTAGGTGCTAAGTCAATGCTACAACACGCTGAAGGCTGACRCTGTTTTCCAAAGGAGATCCAAAACCCTCATCTGAAATTATAACAGAGCAGCAGGAGAAAATCCGTAGCACGGGCTGCAGCTACAGCTGCAATACATTAAGTCCAGCCTTCGCAGCGTCCTGCAAACAAAACATTGCATTCAAGATCGTTTTTTGCCATGTTTTTGCTATTTGTAGCTTGCTCCTTGGAAGAAACGCTCCATCATCCCAACACAGCTATCCTGACAGCTATCTGATTTACTCTGTGAAACAAGGCTTCTCATATACAGAAATTATTAGACAGAAAGACTACTGTTTTTCCCACTGAATAACACGTAAGAGTCATTTTTATTTTTCTATCCTACATGCTGTGGAACATATTTAAGGACAAGTAAGAGACTTKGGGTTTTATTTTATTCTTAATTTGTGCGTTCCTGAAGCCCTAGAYCTAAAACACAGGTGGAGCAGTGCCACGTTCGTGCCACAGGACTGAAGCCCGCACAGCCCAGCTCCCATCCTAACCCAACTGATGCTGCTGCTGCAAAAAAGAACCGAGCAAAACACCCAGCAGCAGCGGGCTAACGAGGGCTCGCTCGCCCGGGGCCAGCGGCGATGGGATGCAACACCGCCGTGGGGCTACTTTCAAGCTAACGGGAGCAACAGCGTTTGCTGTTTGTGCTAGGGTGGCCAACGGGGAGGAGGAGCAGGGTTAATACGGAGGGAAAACCCGGAGGGACAAGCAAACACCCACTAAGCTCTGTGCTACTCCTGTGCAATTACGGTGCCAAAGGCTTCCAAGATGAGAGACTTCAGTTGGGAGCTGTAAATGCTGCTTGTAAAAAAATAAGTGGAGAAAAATCAGCATATCCACAAGGAAAGAAATGTCGCAGACCGCACGCCTGCCTGCCCCTGCGTCCAGCTACCCACCACCATCCCACCCGGGACGCAGCCGCAAACCAGCGCTGTGCTACGCCCTGACCGGACCAGCAGCAGGACGAGCTTGCGGAGGAAAGCAAGCGCGTCTTGCAGCTGGCAGGGAAAACCAACACACGCACACCGGAGGAAAAGCRCTTCGGCCCGAGAACTTCTCCCAGTAACATCAGTTGTTTTAGTGAYGAGATATCACCAGACTAACACCAAAAATACACACAAGTAAGAAAATCAGTTGCAAAAAACTGGTGGATAACAGCTCTGTTTAATAGGGTCGTTCGCGCCGYGTTGGTTTTTCAAGCCCATCGCTATCGTTCCTCCCATGGGCAAAGGAGGAGGCGCCAGAGCAAACGAAGGCATGAACTGCACTTGCAAACTATCCCCGAGCTGCTAGGAAGGTGCTGCTACAAGCACCTACGCCCCAAAAGCAGTGCCCTCGATGGCTGATTATCCCCAATATAACAACCCCAGCCACATTAACAAGAATCACATGGGACTAAATACTAGGGAGAGAGAGAAACGTTATCTGAAGCATCATATTCCAAGGATCTTACCTAATTCCTTTGGTTTGGGCAATACTGTGGAAGGAGAGTCTGGATACCGCAGATATCACCTGGGAACGAGAGAAAAGAGAAAACCGTGGTGTGCTTATTGAAAACAGAGGCAGCGTCGGTGGCAAGGCGGCGACCCGCGGCTCGGGGTTCGGACCCGGACTTTCCGCTCCCGCAGACGTCCGCCGGAACCGGCGCGCCCCGCTCCCGGGACGTCGGCGCTCGCGCCCGCAGCCCCGGGAAACTCCGCCGCGCGGCTCGCCTGACAGCCCCAGATCCGCTCCGGTGGGCTTTCTGCAGGACCGAAAACTGCCTTGCTTTGTATTTTATTACAAAGGTTTGTAACTCCTTTGCTCTTTCTCCTCGCGAGAGGATCTTATTGAGGATCTTTTGACTTTTTGCGTTTCAATAACGATACATCATCTGTCTGTTAGAGGCGAGCACAGACTGTTTTTTTTTTCTGGTGGAGAACAGCCAAAAGTGGTCCAACAGAGAAATATTTTCACCAGCATGAGTATTTTCAGAGCGGAGCTGAGACTTAGCCCGTAAGCGTCCACAAAACGCTCTCGGACTCGTCGGGGGAAGAGCTCGGCCGCCGGCAAACACCACCTGGAAACGAGTCCACCCAGCGCAGAAGGGGATACGGAGCGCCAGCTGGCAGCCCCGACGCGGCTCGCGCTGCACGTCTCCCAAAATAGTCCAAGGGAAGTCCTAGACTGACTGAATCAGACTCTTCCRTGGTCTATTATTAGACTTATAAAGCATAAAAATCAGTTTATGAATCAGTTATACCGCAGGGTTTGACTTCCAGGGAAACTTAAGAGAAAAGCACGCTGTTCTCTCCGCCAACAATTTTTGCTTTGTTCTTCTGCGAACCCCCCGAATCTGTGAACATCCTGGCACATCAAAGCCCGGTTCGAACAGCGAACCAGAGGCACAAACTCGGGTGTCTACAATTAGGCTCCCAAACTCACGTTCAGGTACTTGAGTAAAAATAACTTTCTTTTTTCCTTTTTTTTCCCCCTCTTTTTTTTTAGGAGAGACCAGGTACAAAGAGCCTCCACAACTTCTGAAAACAACCCTGAACAGCAGCCCCAAGCTCCAGGTTTCCGCCTTCCAGCAGCAGCTCCGGGCAGCGGCGAGCCGGAGCAGCGATGCCCGCGCCGGCGGGAGGCTCCCGCGCTCGAGGCCGCCAGCCCCCGGCCGGGGACGCGGTTAAGCGTGCATTTAAGCATAAGTAATCCTCTCAATTTCAACAGGATTAAACAACATTCTTAAAACTAAGTAAATCCTTAAGCGTTTGCTAAACTGTGTCTCATTTTCCCTATGAAACAGCTTCTTATTTGCTGAGCGGCGCTGCTTCCTGCCGCTCCCGGCTGTAATTTCCCTCGGGGCCGGGCAGAAAGGGCTGCTTTATGCACGGAGGCAGCAGTTGGCACAGCGGGTCCCTGATCTCATCCGAGGCCTTCGGTTGGCGCAAGGACACGTTAACACCGCTCATAAAGGGATGGCACAAGCGCCGTCGCAGTTCGCTGGTTATTTACACCTCACCCACCTTCTGCTGCAGCCTGGAAATGCCGAAGCCGCTCGTCCTTCCACAGGGCAGAGAGTAAAACCAAAGAAAAGGATTTCTTGCCACAGGGTATCAGTTAAATTCTGATTTACCTTCAGCATTGCTTAAGTGCAGTCCTTTGGGCTTCCACTACCTAAAGCCAAAAATCGTGAAGCGGGCACAGCCGGGGCCACCGCATCTTCCAAGCGCTACTGGAGCGTGCGCAGGAAATCACGAGCAACCGCTCCCGAATCTGCTGGTCCCCTGGACCACACTCTGACGATCGAAGCCGCTCCAGAGCCCGCCTGCYGCTCACGGCGGGCCCCAGCCGGCGCACGGGTCTCGCCGGGTGCGCAAACCGGGCTACAAAAGTTTGRGACGCAGGCGCACGTACAGATAAGACTTYTTCTGCATTTGAAGGGTTACTGGGGTGTTCCTGGTGGTTCTTCACCACGCGTGGTGAGGGACGCTGCTTGCACTCCTGACGGTCCAACTCGCCGTGTATTTTTGACACATCAGCTAGATCAAATTCATCTAGTCGACCATTTACCAACTGGTATGTTGGAAAAAAGTCTGTACGGTATGAGCGGATCGTTGTGAATCAGGAAGGCGACAAGAGGGCCAAGGTACCGAAGCCGTGATTTTGGAGGGTAAGCACCAGAGGTCGCAAAGGAGCCCTGATTTTCCAAARACAGCAAGTCCTGCAGCTCCCCCCAAAAATGAGGAGTCTCAGATTGGGTTCCTCATATTCACTGGTCCCTTTGCAAGAGTCCTGGGATTTTTACAAACAAAAAGCCCCCAAAATCAACAGCGAAAAACCTCCACGCTACCGCAAGAAAACCACCAATTTTCCTCTTCCTTAATGCCACAGCTTTCTTTTAGGAACTAAAGATTTAAAAATAAACTAAAACAAAACAAAAATAATTTATTACGCTTGCCAGTCTTCTATTTCCTCCATCATTTGTTTATTTCTGGCAATATCTCTGTGCATCTAGAAAACTCTAAAATAAACTCTCTCGTTATACGAAAAAACAAACAAACCCAGCTGGGCTGGAATACGCTTTGCATACCAGAAACTCCCCAACCTTGCTGCACGCTACGAGCGTGCCTGGAGAGTCGGTGCGATTTCCATGCGTTCCCACCAGGCTTGCAGGTCACGCCGAGAGACTTGGCGAGGCGGCACGTTTCCCGGAACAAGTGAGTATTTGCTTCCAAGCAAATTAGGATCTTGGCTGAGCAGCGATGCACCTGAATGGAAACCTCGATCTCGCCCCATCTCTGCACACATCCTTTTTGGGTGGCAAGTTTAATTAACACGTAAAAAGTCACCAGTGGGAAGCATCAGGCTCCGGGAGAACACCCCATCTCCGACTTTGCAATCGCAGAACTCTTTGCACAGACCGGTGTGCCAGCCCTGCATTTCCTCCCCCAGGTGCGCTGCTGCACGGGGCAATGCTCAGCAAGGCGTCTGGTCGCCTCGTGTATCTGCCACTCACGCTGCTGCGGACGTGAAAACGTAGCCGGGGCCGTTTCCAAGCACTTTACACCCAGCAGCAGCACCAGCACGGCGCTGTGCACAGCCAAGTCCTGCTATTTGCAARCCAAAGTGTCCCGAGAAGCCTCCAGCCTCCCGTCACCCCCCTTTGCATACGCCTCTACTTTGGTGAGCACCTCGCTTGGACGAGCCCTGAGTCCTGGTAACCCTCCCTTGCTCACTTATCCAGCGTAGCCATGCCCGGAGAGCGCGAGCCAGAACAAGCTGCAGGAAACACARCCGCCAGGTCCTTTCCCTGGATCAATCCTTTACGCTCCCCATATGTTAGTGCCTACTGCGTAACCTATAMGGCCTCACCGCACATGCGCAGGGAGCACAGCGAACATTAAACCTACAGCTGGCGGACAGCCGTCTCCGCAAACGCAGCRCAGCCAAGGCTGCTGCCGCTGCAGCATCCCACAGATGTCACGGGCAATTCCTTAAATCAGCGTCTCCTGATACAACCAACCCCTCCGACGCTGAATCACCTCATAAGACCGTTGCTGTAAATCACTGTGGGATGAGAGCAGCAGCCCATTGCTACGGGGAAGGGAGTGAGACTCGGCGGCACGTTATTTCCTTGGGGTGCTGAGGACGAGCGGCGACGCGGTGACGCCCCGGAGCTGCTGAGTTCTCCTGCGCAGGGACGATCTCCTCCCGGCGTGCTTCCTCCTCCCCCCCGGCCGCCGCCGGAGGAGGGCCGCTGTTAAATAATAATAATCCGTTCTGACAACTGGCTCGACCCTTTCCAGGTGCGATGTGCCTGCAGCGGCTCCCTTCCGCCCGCACGGGGATGCCCCGACGCTGCCCCCGGCTCGCGCCAGCCCCGGGACGCAAGGCGCTGGCGAAGCGCGGCGTCTGCCGGCACTCGCCCTTGGAGGGCCACCAGCTGAGCGGGTTTTGGTTGACACATATTCAATCAGGATTTCAAATCCAAGATAGGGAAATTCTCCGGGACGGCAGCGCCGCGATGCACCGGGTGCACCGTGGCACAGACCTGCAGCGGCGCGGGGACAGCTATAAGCAATAGCTGCTGCATCTTTATTTTTATTTATTTTTTTTTAACCAGAAAGAAGCAGCAGAAACCAAACAACTGTGAGCAAGCACCTCCCAACACCCCGTTCCTGGGTGGGAGCACCCCTACGCGCCCACGSAGCGGACGCCTCCCCGATACAACACAGCAGCAACCCCACCAACCTTGACGAGTCACCAAGAAACGTGCTGGCTCCCCTGGAAGCGCTCGCTGCTATTTTAGATCCGYATGCAATCTTTGCCCTCGGCTTGCCAAAGGGGTCAGCACTGAAAAGCATTCAAGGATGTCACTTTTGTTTCCTGGATTCCTGGACATAAACTCCCCAGATCACAGACGAATCACAACTGCTGYGATGCTTTAGCTATTTCACGTGGTTTTTCCCTCTTTATTGAGGACTCGATGAGTGATGAATTCAAGAGAGACGGAAAACACGGATAGAACCTGCAACRACCTTTGCTTTGCATCCAACCATTGCTCTGCAAGCCTTAGTGTCTCGCAGCCGGCCCAACCTGCGGCCGGGGCTACTGACCCTCACGGCTGAGACCAGCAGTCAGAGGTAGCRAGACCTGGGCATGGTCCCACCACCAGGGAAGGGCTGAGCCCTGCAGTGAAATGCCGCAACGGCCAGCAGACACCGAAACATCGGCAACTTGCAACCTTGGAGACAAAAGGAAAGACTGAGAAATATAAAATAAATAAAATCCAGGTGCCAGAGCAGGCAGGGAGCCACCAAGCTGCTCGGCTCCCAGCCCCCCTCTGGGTTTGCTGCTCCCTYGGTCTTACAAAAACGCACTGTAGCATTCAGTGCTGTTTTCAAGGAGGAGTAAATAGAGTCCTACAGCCCAGGCAGCAGTTTGGTGGGGAGCTTGCCGGGGATGCTWTGACCCACCTGCCTCACTGGGGGTTGGAGTGCCCAGTCGCTTCCAGTCTGCACACTGGAAGTAGAAAATTCAGGTGCAAACTGGATTTTTCTTCTGAAATCCAGCAAGGAAGGCTGAGCACGCGTGGCTCTTTCCTTTCCTAAAAATGTTCTTGGCCATGRGAATAAGAAAGCGTTAAAATAATCCCAAGTGAACGCTTGACATAGATTGGGCCCGAGACCTCTTAGCCACAGTTGGGAGAGCCCGTGTCAGGCTACGTTACGGTTACAGCTGCGTTACAGGGACAAGCGATTACACCTCTCAAGATAACGAGGTTAAGCCCTTTAACAGGAACCGTCAGAGCCGCGCTCTCCAGACGAAAGCATCTTTCCTGAACCCCCCGGCCCCTCCGAGAAGGGCTTCCCCTGCAAGGGGCATGCACCAAACGTCTGCATTATTTCCTTACGGGGCTGCTGTGTCCTCAGGGGACCCCCTTAACCCCCGTTTGGTAGCACTGGACTATACKTCTCCATAAAGACTGTGAGCAGGATGCCCTTAGCCCCCTTCTACCATCTCTACGGCTTCAAGAGGGGGAAAGGGGCAATGCTTGGGAAGGTGGCTGGGGAGCAATGGTGCCACCTGCCAGCGCCACCCCTTCTGGTGCCAGAGAGCTTTGCCYCCGATAACTGCAAACATAACGAAAGCCAAAAGCTCTCCTGGGAGCAGGGAGAGTCGGGCAAAAATTGGTCTGATGCAGAGCGGTTCTCCATAGACAGCAGGAAGAAAATCCCAGAGGGAGAGGGAGGCAGGAAAGGGGAGAAACAGATTTTCCTGGGCTCCTCCCAGCTCCGCGTGCTCCTAATGGTGCCGCAGGCAGCGGCAGCAGCTCTCCAGTGAGCAAGTTCCACCTACAGATYGATCAGGGATGATAAATCACCTTAGAAAAGAGGAGCGGAGCGGGGCCCAGGGAAAAGAAAGKAAAGGGAGTTTCTGGACCCAGTCGTCGACTGATGTAAAATCAACGCTACTCCTGTCGGATGCCCTGATTTACAGCCCGGTCCTCGGGCTGTTAAAGGTTTCTGATAACTCGGGYTGTTCCCAGGGCTATGAACAGCTCCTCAGCTTTCAAAGCACCACTGCGCTGCAAAGTCCATTAGCTGTAATGCGCCGCGCTAAGCACCACTGCCATTATACTGCGTTTGGTTGGCTGGTCTTTTTAAAACGGGGTTATTAAACATGGCATTATTTTGCATTAAATCCATTATTTGGCCATATGATGTGTTGGGAGACCCAAACGTGCTCCCATTGAAGTCACCGGSAAAACCTCTACTGATTTCCAGGGGGAATTGCACTCAGCCCTTGGATCATTTTAACATATTTTGAGCTCTTTGGGGCTAACATAATGTCTTCTGTTGCGCCCATTACAACACCAGACAGTTGATGCAAAATAACAGTATCTTCTGACTAGGAGGAGAAGAGAACAATTCAGCTGGATTCACAGGGAATGGTAGAAAAGCGCTGCACTGTGTCACCCCGTTATAAGCTCTCCAGACACGCGCGCCCACTCTCCAATGTTTAAGGCATCAATCTGTCTAAGCACCAAAAGGACCTGAAATCAGGCTTGCGACGATTAACATCGCAAGTGTAAATCAACAAGTACGTTGGCTGCGGTGCGATGTACCCCTGAACAGGCGCAACGTCAGACCTKGAGTTGCGGGCAGGTCCTGCCTGCCCTCAGCTAGGCGGGCCCCGCTCCCGTGGACGTCCCTGGAAGCTGGAGGAGATGCGACCCGCCACCGGCGGCAGGTGACCGAGCCCAGGAGGACAACGGATGTTGACYGTCATCGTGGGCTTTTCTCGGTAGCGCTGTCTGAAAAAGGACAAGCCGCRTGCTTCGTGGAGGATATACAGACTTGCCCTAGTACGTAGCAAACAAGCATCGKAGGAAACATTTTCAACCGTTTCTTAGAGCCTGGACCTGCGGACCCTACGTCCACGCCACAGCAAAGGTATCTCCAGATTCACCCACGTGCTATGGAAGCTCTGATCCCACAGCAAGCACAGGGAGCTGCGCAGCGCCGCTCCCAGCCACGGGAATTACAGCGCCGAGACCAAAGCGCTCTCGTCACGCTGGCGAGCTCCTTTAGCACAACAGCGATGAACACTTATCCCCGTATTTAACAGCCTCTCTTCTCCGATGTGGATGTCGTGTTTCTGTCTTGTTCAGTTACTTTTAGTATCGCTACCTGATAGCCTGGCACCAGCCGGAGCGAGGAGCTGGCTTTGATGGGACATTGAAACAACGCAGGGGGAAGCAAGCCGAGAGACCTGAGCAAACGCCCGGCGCTGCGCGCGGGCTGCGCTGCCAGCCGTACCTGGGGTGCTACGGGAGACGTCCTCCGACGGGCCCGCGGGACGAGCTGAACCACGCTGGGTCCTCACGCGGAGCCGCGTGGCGCCGATGAGGATTCAGCGCCGCTTCCCGATAGCAGCAGTCCAAAAACGCCGGCGAGCCGCGGCACGGGGCAGGAGGGCGGCGAGAGCGCCGCGTGCGCTCAGCCGGACCCACTGGGTCAGAAGGAACCTGAGAGCAACGTCGAAACCCCCCGGGTTCGGGTGAGCTGCTGTAAGCATCCTTCCCCYGGGAACGTCGTCCTCGGCTCCGCGGCAAGCTCCGCTGCTGCTCACATAACTGCTGGAAACGTCTTCTCGGCTGGGCGCRGGATGAAAACCGAAGAGCCCAGCCTATGACTGAATCCTCCAAAACCCAACCGTGCTACTGAACACAGGTGCTCGGAAGGAGGCACGGGGGTGAGCCGCCTTGCAATTACCCGTCTTCCTCCTGTGCCCAGCTCCCAGCACCTCCAGGGCTTCATCTGCCTCAAACTGGCCGCATTAACTAGCCCAGAAYTTGCAAAATAGCTGGAAATAAGACAACTGTTGAACACGCGTAAAAGAGGAATGGAAATGAAAAGCCTTGATATGCAACCGCTATTTATGGGGAAAGCTTGTTGGCGCCTCTAGCTGCTGTTTGGAAATGAGTGGCTCGCCAGTGCCGCAGTCGTGGGGTTTAAGGTAACACCAGCCGATCTCACATTTCTGCAGGATACGGAACAGCGCTCATTAAATATTAAGCTAAACTATTCTGGCTCTGGTGTGCAGCATCGCGTGAAACTGAACCCAGGGATCGGGGGACGCGTGACTCTCCACCGGCCACGGGTCGCTCCGTCGCCCCTCGGCACAGAAGCTCCCATCCAGGCCAAGCCCTTTTTTGGTCGACCAAGGCTGCACGTCCGGGAGATCCAGCCCGGACCAATGTGAAAAGCAGCTGTCCTGCCTTAGGTTTCAGGAGGGGAAGGAGAAGGGTGCAATGTTGTGCAAACGTCCATCTAGTGATTTGAATTTTATTCATGTACGTGTGCTTCTCCGAGCTATGAGACTCACGGGGCCTCCTGGAGACCCGTCCTCGAGGGTGTTTCTCTGGAGGAGGACAAGAGTATTAGCCTCATTTTACGCATGTAGACTTGGATGCACAGAAAGTCCTACTGATTTTTCCTAAAYTACGATTTCCTACTTGTAAACCCCTTCGCTCCGCCCCTGCTTAACCACGCAGCTCAGCCGTAATTAACTTGGAGCGATGCTGAAAACAGAAAAACATGGGACAAACCGAGATGGAAAAGCCGGAAAGGACCGCAGTGCTCTCTCCATCACGTCCCTGCTGGGACTTGGGAATATCACCAACAGAACCCGCTGGCCGCGTAGACGCGTTGCCTCCCTGCTTTCCTCTTTCTGGGGGAGGAGAAGCGACGAGCAGGTTGGAAATTCATCAAGGGATTAGTTTAAGCACGTGAACAAGGACAGGGGATGAGAAGACCGACGTACGAAGACACGGGCCGTACCGGCTCTGGCCTCCCCGTGGGCAGACCGGGACATCCCTGCCGAAGGCAGCGCTCCCTCCGCTCTTCAGGCTTAGAGARGAGCAAGACGGGGGGAAAGAAAAGCAGCCCTGAGCACTAATTAGCTTTAAATGCTGGTAAATAGATTTACGCAGGCGGCTGGCAGCGGGGCCGGCAGCACACATCGCGGCGCGGGGCAGCGCTGGGTCGGGGCGCCCCGGCACCCGGGAGCACGGGGCAGCAGGAGCCTTGGCGGGCGATGGAGGGGGGGGGGGAGGGGGCGGCGGGCGGGCGCCCCGGCTGCCGCGGACCTCTGCAGACCCCGGAGCGCTAGGAGAGCGTCGGGCGGCTCAGAGCCCGCCCGGTGCTAAGCTGCTCGGGTACCGCGACCGCGTCGAGGGCAGCCGCTCCGCCAGCTCAGCCCCTCCTTGCACTCGAGGGCCTTCGCCAACTCCAGTCCGAAACCCCCGTCCGCGGGGGGCTCAAAGCGCTCCCGCGGCCCTGGGGAGGGACGGCTGACGTTTCGCAGCGCGCCGCCTCCCGAAAGGCTCGCGGAGCATCCCCCTATTGATTGGATTTGCTGAAACAGATGGAAAAAAAAAAAACCCAGCTAGTCAGATGCATAACACGGATATCCAAACCCGCTTCCGAGAATCTGGCTTAAGTCTGTATTAARTTTAATCCCTTTTGATCAAGGCCTTGGATGTAAGCAGAAAATATTACAGATTTTCACATACCTTTAAGTTTAGTTTTCAGCACTGCTCTGAAATGGAGTTGGACAGTAAGGAAAAAAGAAAAACCCACACACCATACGGAGCACAGAAAAGAGGAGGTTTATGAACACTTTGTAGGCACAGAGAAAATTGGAAGCATCCATATGAAACCAATTCATTCGCTCAATGGTCATTTACCTACTGAAGGAAGAGTGAAATTCTCCGTGGCCTATTTCCCTTCATCTTTATTCCAGCTGCTAAAGGAAAAAAAAAAAAAAAGCATAAAAAGAAAAAAAAAGACTATAGTGATAAAAAGCCAATTCTTCGGATTTTGCAGAGCCCTCTGAGTTCTGGCATGGTCACAGCATCCAGATGGAAAAATTTTTCTCCAGTGGAGAAAGCTTAAGTAAGAAAGTTTAAGTACTTTGCAGCACCAGCACAGCAGTGCAGACAGCACCTTAAGCACCACAAGCCGTTCGAGACTAGCTGCGTTCTACAAATTGGCAGAAACTTGTTCAAGCTTAAAGAAAATCCTGTAATATTAAAGGTATGCAAAAGAGGTAGGAAGCAACAGGAGCTTTTCAAAGGCATCATAAAAGGCAGCTTCTTGCGTTTGGTTGGGAACTGCTGCAACAGCGCGATTGCAGGGATGCGGGACCCTTCCCACCAGTGCCGCTTTCCCCATGGCTACGTCAGGCTCAGGGCTTGTAGAAAAAATCCCACCAGGATCCACAGGCCTTTGGACCACCCTGAGCTTTCCGAGCAAGCAGACTTCCACCTGGAGAAAGCATTTCCATTTCCACAGCACTAAGTAAAAGAAAGCGGGAGGAAAGCCCAGAACAGAAGGAAGCTGCACAAGAACTCAACGTGCATGAAGAGCGTAAGAAAAACCAACCGCTCTTCCTTCCTCGGTTGTCTGAGGAAACGGAGAAGGGAGAGTTTCGCAGAGAGCCGAGAGGCTGCTCCCCGAAAGCTGCAAAGACAAMCCGAGACGCTGTTTTCGGAGAGCAAAGCAGAGCAGCGAAGGCAGCAGGGCCCCACACCAGGACACGCGCTTGCCATGTGTCCCAAGACCGACGGGCMTCCTGGCTTTGCCTCGGGAACACCCCCAAAGGTAAAGCCCCGCTTCCGTACGGGAGCAGGGACCTTTGAAAAGGGCACCGGGAGAACAAGATGCAACAGGCCAAGCGCGGGCGGAAAGGAGGATGCTTCTCTCTGCCCAGGCTCGGGAACCGTTAGCTCAGATTAGACTCCTGCAGCTCCCGCACAGCTGCCCAGGAGCTGCAGTAACCGCCTAACAGAAACGGCGCGTACACGCGCGCGGACCCACCCGGGAGAGCGGAGCTCTGCAAGGCTCGCGAACGCGACCAGCAGCTTCTCCGCTTGCAGCTATCAGGTGCTTTACACAAATACTCTCGAGACTGCGAACTGCAGCCAGCGGGCCAAGGCGCCCGGCCGAGACGTCCGCGTGCGGGAAGCCGGCGATTCAGCGGGGGCAAAAGCGGAGGGCGGACGCCCACGCGCCGGATCTGCTCCCTGCCCAGCTGCGRAGGACAGGGAAGGACCAAACGTGGGGGTCTCTGGGTTTGATCCTCTTCTTCCTCCCCTCTCCCACATAAAACAGATTTTTTTTGTGTGCACATTTTCTGCTTTGCTCCCAAAAAACTGCAGTTGAAAGCCCTCCAGAAATAAAAATTCAGTTAGGGAAAAAAATAATAATTAAAAAATAATTTTAAAAAAGGTGTGTGTGGGGGGGTCCCTCAATAATGTTGGTACTGCAAAAACAACCATTGGTTTTGATCACAGTCAAAAACTACATCCTTTGCTTGCACAGTGTAACTGTGGATAAATACACCCATAAAAGCTGCTTTGATTTGGCTGAACGTGTTAAATGTAATCTTTGCTCTATCTAGCTGTCTCTGCAGACAGCACATTTACAGCTACATGGGTGCCTGAAGCATGCATCACTCAAAACATGCTTGCAAGCTGGCTTAGAAAAGAGTTGCAGTAAAACATCTGAAAAATTGGCTCCCTTAACGGGACGCGTACAGTCAGAGCTCAGAAATCACAGGGCGGAAGGGAAGCTGGACGGACTTCCACGGTCACTACTGTACGCAGGATGAGACAAGATGATCTAAGGGTCCCTTCAGACCTAATGAATCCATCCAGCTAGAAAACAACAAAAATAAATAAATAAATAAAWAATCATGGATTAGAACTTGGCTGCCTCCAAGCAAGAAAGAAAAGCAAGAAAATCGGGCGTGATGTTTCCAGTCAATAATTCAGGGAATGTAAATAGCTTCGTCAGCGGCGCGCGGGCGGATTCCCTGGCCGGAGTCTCCGGCGGCCGGCAGGGAGACGGGACCGCCGGAGCGGAGCGGAGCAGAGCGGCGGCACCTGCGGCGGTCGGGCTCCCGGCGCGGGACGTCGCGCCGGCGGAGACCCGTCGGCTGCTCCGAGCGCGCCGCTGAGCTGCTGCTAAAACGTTAGCGTTGAAAAATTAATACGGACAGATTGAGCAAAACGGGGAGCACGCAGAAGCTTCAACGAATTCCACCGTGCAACATTAAACCCGCGTGGGCTCGAAAGGGTGATAACCGAGGACGCCCGGCTGCGATGCCGCAGGGGCCGGCGCCTCTGGCTCCTTCCCGAAAGCCCATCCGGAGGGGCAGCACGCTTCTCCCTGGAGACGGCTGGATATAGAGCGTGCCCTCCGGAACAGAGCCGCTTTGCAATAAAAYGGGTGAAGAAAGACCAAAAATGTCACTTTTTTAAAGTATCTCCTCATCTGGTACTAAAGATGTCCTTCACTCAAAAACATCTTTTCTCACCAGATAYAGACATTGTGCCCAGACTGCAGAAAAGCCCATTAGATAGCACCACCAAAGCGATAAGCAGTTCAGGCCATCCAGCGCAAAAGAAGGGCTTTCTTTGAACGTCGAGCCCTCTGCGTTGAGCTGAACCCCTATCATTTCATCAGGCTGCAGAGCAAGCCTATCCACGGGGACGAATCTTAAAGGTTTGAATAATTCCATATCAAAATGAACTGTACTTGCACGCGACTTCCACGAAAGCATCAAGACGCTACCAGACAGGCTGCAGAACGGAAGAGGGAAAATTCATTCTTGTCAAAATGACATTCCCTTTGGGAATACAATCTCCACAAAAGCATTTACCCGCGCGCATTGTGTTGGATTTCACATTCTGCACTTCTGAGATACATTATGCGGGGTACTTGAATAATTATGTTTGACTTATTTAACAATTTAACACTTGCGTGCTTGGCTTTACAGCTGCAGGAATAAAATCACATATTTGAGTGACTAAAAGAAAAACGATGGTTAGACAATGTATGTATATTTATGCAAGCATTCCCCCTCCCTGAAATTACATTTGCAAAGAAAATGTTAAACGGAGCAAATTCTCTCCCTGACTGCAAATGAAATTTCTAAATGGTACAACTGGTCAGCGCGCAGCCACGATGGTGGACGAGCGGAAACAACTGCCTGGGTTCGTGCTGGGCCAGGCAAGGCAGGAAGAGCTGCTGCCCTGACTCGGCCACCCAAGGACCTCTGAGCTGCTCCAGCATCAACTGCCCACAGGTCCCACCACTGTGGGATGCGCAGAGGAGACCGTGCCTGGGCCTGAGGGGCTACCCCAGAGCAGAGTCTCCAGTAGGACTTCATCAAACATGCATAAACCCAAAACTTTGAGCCTTAGCACGCTCTTGCTGGAGCCTAACAGAAAACTGTCCATAATCCCAGCTTAGAGAGGGTTGCAGGAACCAGTTTGGGCACCCTGGAAGTCATGCAAGAGCTCAGTTTCTTCCCCATCACCAGTGTCCACACTCTACCGGGCCTCTCCAGCAGGACAGAGGGCCACTGTGCATAACAACTTGTGGTCACCAGTTAACATCACTTGTCTTCCAGCTGGAGCACTTGACAAAAAACAGCTCTTCTGAGCAACAAGGCACATCAGCAACACAGGAACTATAAACGGGGCTCTCCATCATTTAACTTGTAYGAACACTGGGGATGACTTCTCCACACAGCTAAGCAGACCTCAGGAGAGGCAATCAGCCTAATCCTTAGGCTGAGGATGCTCCTGGAAATAGCCCAGGGTGTCCCTCTCTGCCTGTTACTGCCTACCAACAACACCCTCACGACACGGCCTCGTGTCAGCTCATTYGCAATATTTATCGTGGGGTCTTCCTTACGCTGGCTAGTACCTGACACCAAGTAGGGCTATGAATTAGTGAGTCCATGGAGAAGAGGGCAGAGAAAAGAGGATAAATGTCCTCAAATGGAAAAAGTTCTTTCAAAATGCTGAATCAACACAGCACCAGCAATCATGCCACCCGAGCCCCAGACACACTACACGCTCAAACGTTTTCCTCCTTCCCTACCTGCCTTTGCTCACCGCATGCCCATAAAGCCTCCCAAACCAGGGCCCTTGTGTACCTGGCYGGCACGGGCCAGCCCCAGGCCCAGATGCCCCCTTTGCGCCAAGCCTGAGCCCTTTCCCTCCTGCTTCGAAAGCAGCCCTGCCTGGGAGAACACCAGCTAGAAGAGAAGGAAGGTGACTGATGGGTGAGAGAGAGCAAAGGAGAAAACTGCACATCACAGAGSAGGGGAAACCCAGTAAAATGCCCCAGCAGGTTATCGCAGCAGGGAGCACCGAGGGCACCACTCTCCTAGCAAAGGTCCCACTAATGTATTTTTCATAAAGGGCTTTCTAATGCTACAGGCACAAGCACTATCAGTAATAAATATTCACAAGCACAGTAGCAGGTGGTGGTAGCAATATTTGTAAAGCCATGGTTAAAAGCAATCCAATRGCTTGTGCTATGCCAAAATGACTCACCATTTATTAAGACTTATTTATCAGTTATCTAGGCWATTTATAGTGTAATCCTTCCATAAAAAGCGTGATCCTAACTTGCTGTATCTCACCCTCTTCCTTAGCACTCATCAAGTCCTGAGYAGGTCTGAACCAGATCGCTCCTCCAGATTCATACCAATTTTCCCCAGCATGGAGAGCATGTGAAGAAAGCCCTACAGAGCAGGTATTCGTGTTTCAGTCCATGTCCTCAAACACATTACCATTTCACCATTCTCAACAGGCAGAAATGTTAATATTTTATCAGACACTAAAATGAAAATGCGCAGTTCCTATGGCAATCGCTCAACAGTTGGCCATCACGGAGATGCCAGGTTCACAACCGCACCTGATCCCCAYGCTACTCAGAGTCCGACCATGCCTTGGAGACTTTGTGCATGTGCAGAGAATATCCTGCTGGCCATCCTGCCAGGACCAGGACTATCTTAGTGCCCCTGAGCCCATCACAAGGGATACTCTCCGCAGCAGTCACCAGCTGGATGCTGGGCTACAGCAAACAGAAAATCCATGGAAGCCGCTTCTCCTGCTGCACACCTGAGAGGAGTTGTCCGTGCCCTCCCAGGAACAGCACAGGAAAAGCCAGGGAACTCCAGTAATGGCACCCTTGCCCACCCAGAACATGAGATTTCTTCGTTCCAGCTCTGGGGAGTGTTAACAGCAGTCCAGTCTGAATCAGAAAAATGCTTCGTGCTGAACAAGCAAGTGATGGGACACGTCTAAAGCAATTAGATCCATAGGCCTGGAGACATTTCACTGRCTCTGCTGAGTGCAGTCATTAATGTCTTCACTTCCTTATGCCTCCACAGCTGCTTTCCAGCTGATCCTTCAGGATGTCCTCATGGGAAATTCCTRCTGGGAATGAGCACTGTCCAGAGTGGATGACAGCACTTATGCAGTTGGGCTGGCACTCTGCCAGGCTCCTACAGCTGGAGAGGTGACTCTGTCAGAGCTATCAAGGCAAACCTCCATGCCCCTAAACCAAGCTGCCAAGTTCAGGCTACGAGCGATCTAAATTAACACAACATCCATCTGGCATGGGGAATACTTCCTCACCCCTTCGATTTCTTCACCTACTCCCAGAAGGGTTTTGTTGGCAGCAGTGCAGATGTTGACTGAATCTCTTGGGGTACAGCCAGGATTCCCAAGAAGTTTGGAAAGGCACAACTAGGATTAGGAAGAACCAAGTCCGTCTCAGCAGCCTCAGTTCCTTGCAACTGCTGGTTGCTCAYGGTGCACCGTTCACTACGGAGACCCCAGAGCAGTTGACGCAGTGTGAGAAAGCAGGCACAGGAAAGGGCAATATAGGGGAGAAATAAAGCACAGATAAATGAACCTACTCAGCTATACACATCTACCCAGCTCCGTCTTATTTCAGTGGAGTTTCACTGGTTTCTGGCAGCTGGGACAAGAACAACGTCACACAATTCAGCGAAGCCTGGATCTTCTCCACGCGTGGCTGCAGAGCCGCATTAGTCTTTACCGACGTTTGCTATGAAGAGGACAGTACTCGGATCAATCTCTGTCTCATTATTGACAACTTTTCCCGCAGATTTTGCACAACTGCTGCCAAACAGTCCCAGGCAGTCTCCAAGGGAATGGGTACGTTCCAGCTCCAGCCGAGCTCTTGTTTGGATTCTCCTTCAACGGCCCTTGTGGGAAAAGCTGTTGGGGCTCCTGAGGCACCTTCCCTGCCCATCTCAGCCCCCCTGGGAACTGCTCACGTGGATGTATTCCATGGCACCCGGTCGTGGTGCCCATCTGCAGTGTTCTGGTTCACTCTATCCGATAYAGGGAACTACTCTCTGCCTCTCATAAGAAAACACTGCACGTTTTCTACATGAAAAATGACAAATCATGAAGTCCCACACAACCCCAAATATGCAGACAGCCTCTGTGGGGTCCCCATCTAACACAACACAGCTGCAGCCACTTCTTGTATCACCCCACAATTGTCRCACGTGTGGGAGGTGATTCTCTGCTGGTGTCACCAGGAGCCATGTAGACTCTGCTGGGTCTCATCCCTGATGCCAGAGCACTTTCCAAAGCCTATACAAGAATTTTAAATGAAATATTAGAACAGGAAGCTCAGTCAGTTCTGTCCATAAATCTCTCAAACCAAACAGGCATCCTATCATGTCTTTCCAAGAGCATCTCCCAAATGCCCCCAGAGAGCCCAGCACTATTTACCAGACACCTTGATCTCCAGTGTGGACCCTTGGCCAGGGTCCAGGAGATTCATGCAAATACACATCTCTCCGTATCTTTTCCTCCTCCGGCTGGTCTCTCTAACAGTACGCCGGCATTTCTGCCTTTGTTTTCTCTGCTGAATGCCTTGGGATACATTTATCTGAGAACTGCAGTGTAAGCTTCTCTTGTGTAGCACTGTACAGTGAGGTGTAATTAGTCCGTAATTGATATCGCACTTCAATACAATGCTAAAATAAATAAAATAAAATTATAAATAAATAAATAAACAAATGAGGAAGTGCATTGAATAAACCTGCAACCTATTAAGCAAGTGCCTGTGGTGCTACAAAACACACTGATTACCAGTACTTTACTTCAGAGCATTTCACCACCTGGACAGAGTTGAGTCATTCATGAATTTGCATTTGCAATATAAATATCTAGATCTCTGCTGCTCCCTGTGTCATTCTCTTTCCTCCCCCTCCTCAAGCCCAAYGCAAAGCTGGCTGACAGTAAGACAACAGAGTGGAAGAGATGAGCTTTGATGGGAAAAAGCTATGCAGAAAAAGGACCAGAACTGTATTAAACTATATTAAAAAGCCAGCACGGAAACAAGTTCAAACAGCTCCCTGTAAAGCAGCTCAGTTCTCTGGGGCTCCATTAAACAGACATTCTTTTATTAGAAAGTCACTGAAGATGACTGTTTAGCAGTTCCAATAAAGGAGAGGTGGATGGGGAGGGAGGATTTCTTTTTCATTATGATTACAAAAGAGCCTAAGGCAGAAAGAGTGGAAAACCTCCAGATTCAGGATTTGGTTTCTGCCCTATTCATTAAGCCACACAACGTGCACCAAGATCTGAACTGGTGCAAATCTGGAGGGCYGTCTTCACTTGGAGAGTTGCTGCCGCTCGGTCCACGGTGGGTACATCAATCATTCAGGTGGTTCCAGATGCAGGAAGGAGTAAGGACACAGACAATGCTGATGAAGCAGCCAAATGCCAAAAAGAAGGGAAGAAAAGTGAAACTGCACTGTCTGCATGGGTGTTTGTGCGGTGATCAGCATCGTCTTCTTCTGCACTTGTCATTCCCTCTGCCACAGGTGCCCCTCTAACGGAGGGCACGGCTGGCACATCGGATGAAGAGCAGCAGGCACCCCAAAACAGCAACGCGGGAGCCTGGGAGAGCCAGTGTCCAGCCACACTGGTTTGCWGAAAAACCGTTTCATTCTTTTTTTATGCATTTGCCCTTCCCTCCAAGCTGAGGGCAAAAATTGTGTTGCATGATCCTGACCCTGGGCCCAGGCCTGCCGTGGTTGCGYCTCGCTGGAGATGTGGTGTATTTGTAACTAGCATGAAGCAGCACGGCTTCGCTGCTGGTTCACCGCTCCCGCGAGCGGGTCCTTGTCAGTCGAAAAGCAGTGTGCAAGCAGTAGCCAAAGGAGACGTGCCTGGTACAAGCAGTGGGAGAAGAGGCTACAAGAACATAYATCCATGGGAAGAGTCTAGGCGAGTGCATGCAACTGTCACATCAAGCAGCACTGAAGTGACATTTTTCCTGCAAGGGTTGCACAAAACGGCACTATTTCCTTGTGCTCACAGCAAGGAACGGGTGATGGTCTCAAATATCAAAGAGCCGCCAGGAACGATCCTTCATGGGGCCACAATCCTTCCTGTTCAGCTTTGGCTTTGAAATTCATCACAGCGGCATATTAATCCTCATTATCATCAGGATCTCRGTGCAGAAAAAAATGCCTTAAGTTGATGCAATGGTTATCTGTTCAACTGGGATCATCAGCTTTTCTTTGCACTGTCATAAGCCACTTCCCCAGCAGCCAACCACAGTTTCATAAACGCRGGTTATTTGGAAACACAGAGCAGGCAAGGGATGAGTCGTGTAAAAGACGGTGCTCCAAGCGTCATATAACCGCCAGCAGAGTCGGGAGAGGACACGGCAAGTGTCTGGGAAGYGCTGAAATAATCTAAGTGGCTACAAAAGACCATAACCAGCACAAGCGTTGTGGAATCTCCAAACACCAGCACGTGAGCTAAAGTCAACCTCCACTCCAAACGGAGAAGACACAAAGCATCCCGGATTCTCCAGCTGCTGTTTCATTTCCAGAGAAGTTAACTGCTGATGTGAAATGATCTTTAAGGTCAAACAACAAATAGAGAGGCCATCTGKTTTTTTTATACCACCTGACGGTTTCTACCCGCATCCCTCTCTCCAGGGCAGACCTTTAGATTTGTTGCATTATCTATTCACAAGCATGTAATAAAAATAAGCTAGAGATTTTAATAAAGATGATCGTATTGCTAGACTTATTCTGCTCTGAATGTGAATAGAAACTGTCATAGCTAAAAAAAACGTACTGTTAAAAACAACATTTAAAAAATACATCTATTTTGGCCCTAGGGCCCACAGAAAAARACATTCCATTACCCAAGTGTAAGAGCGTAATTATGTTTTAATAGTCTTTAACTAGAAAAAGGAAGTCTTTTTGGCTTGCTCTTTTCTTCAAAAACAGCCTTTGAATCAGAACCCAGAGATGAACAACTCTGCAGTCATTTACTGTCTCCAGGATCCCACTTGGAGCTCACTGCAGTGTCCCAGAACATCACCTCTGACTTCCGCGGCCCTGGGCTCCAGCTTTCAGTGCCCCGCACCTTCCCATCTCCAAACCGCACACCGAGCATCGCTTTTGAGTAGTCCCCCACTACAGCAGACAAGGCGGACCCAGCAGGACCAGCAACCACAGCCACCCCTCAGATGCAGCAAAGCATCTCCTCCTCCCCCCCAGGCAGAGGTGAGGGTGTCATTTTAGACAGAGACACTGGCCTTCAGAACGCGGCCGGGTGCAACACCGCACCTGCAAGCCAAATCCCCGGGAACTAACTTCTCCATCGGGCAGCCCTGCCTTGCTCGCAGGGAGTCCTGCCAGCAGCGCCGCACAAGTGCGGAGACCGCTCTGCAYCCTCAGTTTTTAATTTTTTGAGGGGAAAACTTAACCAGCTCCATGACAGCAGAACATCATCTATGGCCATGGTTGGAGTAGAAACGGGGAGCCCAACGACGCCATGCACGGGAGGCCGGGCAGCGGCCGGTCCCTAGCACGCAGCAAGGTGCTCCAAGCTGCTGGGCTCAGCTCTGGACACCGCATCGAGCAGTGAGGCTGGCCGCTGGACGGACAACCGCTGGGCGGACCRCCACAGTCCCCGTCCATCCCAGCACCCACCACGGACTGCGCGAGTCCCCTCCGCCGGCTCGCGGCAAGCAGGACCCGTGCACCTCCCCGGCACCCGCCTGAYGTTCGGGGCGAGTTTTATTGCCGCKTTCACAACTGCATCTGGAGCAATTCAAATTTCAAGCGGCCTACTTGGTACTAAAATCTGGTTTCCATAGAAACAGCCAGATAGAGCGTAGAAACTAAATCTTATTTACTCAGTTAAGAAAAGGCTTTCCAAGCTCTTTTTTTAGACCTAAGGGTAGAGTGCCACATTACAGGAAGTACCAAGACTTAATGATGTTACAGAACACTGCTCTTAAATAAACAATGCCTGCTTTTTTCTTTAAACTCAATTATTATAATAAGCTTAACATAAATTGACTTGCTCCCACCCCCCTTTTTAAAAAGTATCTCTAAGAAAGCCAGTGAGATGTGTGACTTTTATTTAATTTTCTGATCAAATCCCCACGGGTTTCGGAAGATTTTTTTTCCCTGTTCTGCTCATGCAAACAAAAATAACCGCACTCACAAACGAGAAAATCTCCAGCTTTAGTACCTCGTTAGCTATTCATTGCAACTTAAACCAAGTATCCTGACCTCAAGTCCAAAGAGATATCCAAAGCTATGAACTCTTACTCTTTTAAATACACTGAATTCAGATGTGACCTTCCCCATCTCCCCTTCCTCCAGCCCACTCCCATGAGTTTGGTACGTTAATCCTGAAGCACCCGCCAGATATATTTACACCAGGTCTGAACTTATATTTAGAATCAATATACATGCACAAATCACTGATTTCTCCTATTAAAAGTAGYGAGGAATACCAAACACCTCAGCAGCTTTGCCGCAACGCAAAGCTACATCTCCTGTTTGCAAAACATTTCATTTTGGGTGCGTCCCTTGCTCTCTGCAAAGATCACTTCCTTGTATACCCACACATACACACACAAAACGTATTAAYGCATCGAACACTAAGATTTATAAGTCAGAGATATCCTTAAAATTACTCTGCCTTGCCCTGCACAATTGCAGAGTTAGAATATGTATTATTTGAGATGAATAATGCATGCTGGTACTGCAAATCCAGCCCCAGCCGAGAGCGTGCTCTCCTGCGAGCGGCGGGCAGGTTGCTGGGACCGTGCTGTACCGGTTGGCAGYGGCGTTCATCTCCCTGCTAATGAAGGCAGTTTCTGCTCCAGAATGGAAAAGGTTCTAATTAATTAATGGTATTCAAAACCCATGCACATCACTCTCCATGACAGCCCAAATCTCTTCCCACCAGAGACTGCAGGCTAACTCCAGCCCTTGCTAGTGCGAACTGGGGTCAATTCAGAATAAATGAAGCATTTGCAAACATTTCCTTTCAGGGGAGAGGAGAGAAAAAGGTCACTGAATAAAGATGACCTGCAAAACTTGGGGGAGGATCRCATTTAATCCTGTTTAACGGGGCCTGGCCATCCTCCTGCTAGAGCCGGTTGCACAGCTTTTGCCGAGCCCCGAGACAGCAGGAGCAGTCAGGAGTCGCAGGCAGAGGCACGCAGGGGTAGCTCTGACCCGCAGCCCGTGGTCCCATGCCCGGCCTGGCCCCGACACAGCCAGCCCAGTCACTTGGCCAAGGAGGACCCGGGTTACGCAGCCAGTGCGAGAGSAGAGCCAGGTGCAACGCTGGGAAGTGCACCAGCAGCTGGGCGGTCGTTAGCTGGGGTGGGAAACGAGGAGGTAACAGCAGCTCAAGGTTTCACCTCCTCTACGCTGGGTTTACCCTCATTAAGTCACAGTCGCGGGTATTTTACAAACTGACWCTTTCGGCAGGAAAGGCGGTCTCACTCACGCAAGGTCTGACAGCGATTCGAGGCCGACTTTCTCAGACACCGGCCGCATTGCACACGCACGGGAAACGCACCCGTTTGTGAGCTGTGGGCCCGTAACCCGGTAAAAACAGCTCCAGCCCCCCACCCCAACCTGCAGAGCGATGCGTCACGGTCCTCAGGCAGGCACCGCGGAGGACTCGGGGGACGGCAGGACAGAGGAGGATTTAGCCGTGAGCAGCTTTGCAGGGACACGTCTAGGACAGAGTAAGCTGCGAGGAGCAGGGGGAGAGCGTGTCCTCCCGTGCCCTCCAGCAACAGCGGCATCCCTGGAGCCAGGACGCCCTTTCGGACGGAGATGTAGAGGGCAGCTATAAATGTGCATCCCAGGGAGGATGGTACCGCAGCCCGCCACGTCCGCTCCCATCACCCCACCGCCACGGCAGCCGTCTCCTCGCATTAGGGAGCCGCGGATGGTTTCCCTCGGAGGCCAAGTCTCGCTTCATTGGCGTTCCTGGAGTGACAAGTGGGTCCAGCAGCCACCCGCCCACAACAGCATCTTGCCATATTTCCTGTGTCACTGTAGCCACTTCACTTGCATGCAAAARGTCATGAAACTGGACCTGTTTCTCCTCAAGATGCTGTTTCCACGTGCAAGGAAGACTTGCACAGAAAGCATCGCCATTTGAGACAAATTTTTCAAATAGTTGTTTTTCAAATGACAGCAAAAGCAGATTTTCAGGCCAGACTGACAACACTTGATGTTTGCATCCCATTAGTTCATTAGCTGAGCCTGGGATGACATTGCTCATGGCTCTACCAGGGAAATAACGGAACCAGCCAGCAAACAAAGCAAAAATCAATAGGGATAAGTGTAATATTTTTCATAATGTCTTCCTTGTGCACAACCTTCCTCATACAACTATTATTAGACAGACACATATGCATTTTCTTTCCTTTAGATGGAAGGAAGAGAAGAGAAATAGTCACAACTGCTGCACTAGAAAATCCTGCACTAATTTCGTTATGACTGAAGAGCAGAAGTAGCAGAAACGTTACTTACGGCAGCCACACAAGCCACGGTGGGTTTTCAGCCCTATGGTTGAGACTGTCCTGAGACATACCCAGTGAGTCCCTGCCAATCTTAACTGGTGAACCAAGTTTCAAAGCCACATCCTACAAGCCCAAGCTGTCCTTCTCGTCCAAGCAATCTGCTGTGGCCTCTGCAATCTCCCATGGTCTTGGCCCTTACAGCATGCACAGACACAGCTGAGATTCACACTACACCAGGTTCCTCAGTTCTGCAGGGCAGGAAATTGCCCCAGCTCCCAGACGCTTGTGGTATGAGAAAAAGAAGAAGAAAAAGAAGTATTAGACAGGAAACTTTGCTAACAAATACAGCAGAATAACATCCTCTATGGAGCCATCCTCTTAGTGAAAGTAGTCACCCCAAATGACTGAATCCCAGCGGAGTGGGGAGCCTTGCTGAGAACTCTTCCGGAGCACCGGTGACGAAGCCTAGCACCAGAAGCGCTGCATTTTGGGGAGTCCCACTAAATGCCTGTCCTGACTCAGGTGCAGAGAGCCAAGTGACTCATAACATGGACCATCCTGCTCGGAAAGAGCCGAAGCGCAGGGTGCAGCATGACCAAGCACGTGTGCCCCGAAGATGCCCACCTGCAGGGGCAGACTGCACTCTGACTGCATGACCACCCAGCATAGCTCAAAAGCTTTAACCCTGAGCAGATCGGGCACTTTCCTMCAGTTCACACCATCATGCTAATCCTCCAGCCAGCAGTAACACCTTGATGAGCAAAGCACCTACACAAACATTGACTTCCACCACACGTTCCATGCCAGCAAAGCCCACAAGCTTGGACAACTGCTATATTGGATGCAACGTGGGACCTGCTTCCCACAGCAGGGCCACCTTTCCCAGAGCTCCCAGAACACAATTTACGCTCTTCYTCTCTGGGCTGGAATGAGCATCCATGCTTAGCCTCAACTCATTTCTTGCATGATTTCCAGCGGCTCTTGCGTAGAGCCAGGTGTGCARCAAGGAACTTCTAGGCTCATAAAGTTTCATCCTACTTAAGTGCGTTACATCTGCAAATCTCAAAGGAMGAACAGCAGCAAAACCTCTGACTCAGAGAGGGGCCTCGAGATGCAGCACACCCAGAGGCAACATGATAAAGTCCTTGCGAAAGGTGTGTTGAAAAATGTCAAGTCTTCCACCGCCATTGACTACAGGCAGAGCTCTGCAGGAAAATAACACTTCCTTTCCACCCGGCTTTCCACGTCTAAAAGCGCAACACAGCTATGGAGCCGCAGCTGGAGCCGATGCATGGAAACCCCTCAATTCTGGGGGGACCAGGCCTGCCTGCACACAGCTGGGATCCCTGTAACGCAATGGCAATACTATTTTGAGTTAAACATCACATTACAGAATAGAAAATGTTGACAAAATGCATGTTGAAAAAAAGGGCAGGGAGGACAGAGGGCCTTAGAAATACAGTCGTGGAGGGTATTTTTGCTGTYACACCCACGGTGCTGCAGGTGAGCTCAGTACAGACCCACGTTCCAAGCAGTAGAGACAGGAACTGCCCTTCCTCGGCCTCCTCAGCCTCCTGCCACACGCGCTGCCCATTCGTGAACCGCGCGCCAGCCCCGGCTTCRGCCCAGCACGACGGCTGATCGCCCCCCAGCACCGAGCGCTCGCTCGGCGCCTCCGCGCGGCACGTGCTGAGCCGAGGGGCAAACGCGGGCGGAAGTCGCGAGAACCGATGCTGATTTATTACTCGACACACCTGTATTTATTCGTTCGGAGGGACTTGCTCTGCCCTAGGCTTTGCCTCGTTCAGGAGTCCTCTGCAGGGCCGCTCTCGTTTGCGTTTTTTGCTGCACAACGGGTGCTGCGGAGCGCGCGGAGAAGCCGAGCGGCTCGGCGCACGGTTCCCACGCTAGGCACGCCAAGCCGAGCATGCCGCAGCTTCGCCTSCCTACGGGGAGCTCCCCGCCACGCGCAACGGGGTCAGGGTCTCCCGCTACCTCCTAATTACAGCGGAAAGCGCCGTAATCATCCGCAGCGAGTCAATACCCCACCAAGGTTACCCCATCAGCTGGGCCTTCGGGCTCGGTGCGTGAAGTTCTCAAGCACGAAGGTGAAACAACCGGCAGCAGCCGCCCGCCGGGCCGAGAAGTCACAGCAGGTCTTCTGCTGTCCCCCGGCCACCCCCAACAACGTCACTCCAAAACCACTGCTTTCTGGCACATTACACCAAACGAGAGAGTAAAGCCTTCRCAAAGCTTTTCAACTTATGAGCCCAAACCCACCGATAACAGAAACCCGGGTGCTCGGCAGCATCTGGCCAGACCACTCGCGTTTTGAGATGATCTGGCCCTTCTGCGGCCGCGCCGCCCCGCGCGGGCCAGCCGAGCCACCCACGCAGCCCAGCAGCCGCCCCGTCCCCCAGACCCACCGCGCGGCGATGCAAACGAGTCTCCCGTGCGTTCCGGGAGGTTGCACCCTCGGTTTCAGATATTTAAATCCAGGTACCCGTTCCCGGCAACGCGAATGCACCGAGCTCGTGGCGCCGAAACCAGTCGGCAAAGCCACAAGCCCGGTGGCCCGCGGGGTATCGCAGCCGACGTGGCGGCCGTCTCCGGCACAGCTCTCGCTGCCGCCGTTTATTTTAGTTCTGTCCCGATAACGGCGCAGCTGATTGCCTCCGAAGGAAGCAGGGCTGGGAATTCATYGCTTTTTTGGTACGATTGCTTGGTTTTCAGTACCTACGCAGGGCCATTTAATTTAATAAGGGGAAAAAGCAAAAGAAATGATTCTTCTATGGCTTCGCTCTTGGTGAGTAAGCAGAAACCATTGATTAAAAATGAGAAATGAGAAGAGGAAGTGCCTCTCTGCTTTATAAACAGCTTGGGACACAATGGTTTACACTGTACGTAAATTTAAACAGAGGAATAAATAGTGTCTTCTTGGACACTGGCCTAAGCAAAACGATCACAGGCTGAAGGAACGGACCTTCTACACCAAACGCAAAYGATAAGATCTAAACGAGGAAGAAAGGACGAAAGATGAGAGTTGTTTTCTTCTGAAGATTTTACCTATCTCAGAATTGGTCAAGCTTGACTAGAGGTGCCCAGCCAAGACGCTAGAGATACCAGACAGCCTATTTTCCCCAAGCTGCCATGAGCAGAGCTGCTAAAAAGTGTGTGTGYGTGTATGTATATATATATATATGTATATATAAACATGCTGCCTTTGCTTTAGGAGATTTTATAACCTCATTTTTTAGGTAGTTTAGAGTGCCTGGCCTCTGMGCCAGCCCCAGGAGACGACTGCTTTTACGCTGAACCGGCCAGCGCCCGAAAACGGAAAGCGCGGAGAAGAGGCGACCCGTGCGAGGGGACCAGGGCGCCTTCACCCCCGGCCCCGTCGCTCGGACCGGCCCCTCCGCGGGCGGCTACGTCTCCGCGTGGACAGCGCGTGGACAGTGCGTGGACAGCGCGTGGACAGCGCGTGGACAGCGCGTGGCACCTGCCGCCTCCGCCAAGAAAACCGGCAGCGTTTGAGGACGCTGCTTCTCACAGCTCTCAGCACAAAACGTTCCGGATGTGAATGCATCCCCACGAAAGCGCTGCGAACTGTCGGCGTCGTTCTCAAAGGGAAAAACCGAGGCCCAAAGACGCCCGAGCGATCCGGCCCGCGCTTGGGCCTCGTCCTGCCGCGCGCCGCTCGGGAAGCCCCGAGGCACGGAGGAAGCCAAGCGGCGCCCGGAGCGGCCAAGAAAAACCGAGTCGTGCTCGTACGCGCCGCCGTTAGACTGCAGGTATAAAAGCATAAAGCTGTGATCCAGCGCAGCTCCGTACGGAGGGGAAAAGGGGAATACTTGCATTTTTAGAGCAGCATCTATTACGGAGAAGGGYGCGAAGCACCTTGGGCTTAGCAGGGCGCGTTCCCCAACGCCCACCCCAAGGCAAGCGCCGGCTGCTCCCGGGAGCACCGCGCTCCCGTACACCGGGGCCAGGCAAAGGATGAGCCGCAGCCCGTTAAAGGTATTTTTCTCCTGCGACCCAGCTAAGATCCCCACCGGGAAAACGCCAGCGCATCCACCCGTTGCGCCGCTGGGTCCTCGGGGGAAGCGATTCTCCCCCAGGTTAAAGAGCATTTACGTCTGGCAATCCTGCCTGCCCCCCCGTGCCAACCACGTTAGCCTCGCAAAGCGAACGGGACCRGAGCGATGTTGTTGTTGGAGAAGGCAGAACAAATCTTCAAGGGCACCACTGGAGAACATGGGGAAAAATACACAGTTTTGACTCCTTGGGAAAAAAAAAAAAAGTATTGAAAATAAACTTGATGATCTAGAGAGCAATTCAGCTCCCTTCCTCCTCCGCTCTCACCCCTCCTTGGCTTTCTCCAGCGAAAAGTGCATAAACACATCCTGTGGCCAGGACTTTTCATGTGCTGCCAGGGAGATAAAGGCAAATTCCTCCCCACTCCTGCTGCGCGAGGAAGAGCGGGGCAGGAACGCCGTCCACGGGGAGATGGAGGCGGCCGGGAGCGCGCCGGCGGCGCGGGAAGGGGCCGCGGCGCTCCCGCCTTCCCTTGGCTGCTCCCTGCGATACAAGGGGGCAACCTCCGGGCCGGGGGGGTTTGGTCGCTGCGTACTACAGCCGTATCCGTGCTGCTCAGGTCGAAAGGGTTCGGGGGACGTCAGCAGCTCTCAGAGGGGGTCACGGCAGCCCACGCTCAGGAGAAACACCACGGCGACAGAAGAGCTCGYGCAAGGCGTCCTCCAAGGGTCTGCCACGCGTGGGCGAGGAAGAGGAGCAGCCGCCGGACGCGAGGAGTCGATACCGAGATAAAGGAGGGAAACCCACGCGAATTGAGCACGCGGGGTTAGGTTCGGCGGAAGGGGCCCGGCAGAGCTCAGGACAGGAGCCACGGGCTCCGGTCCTGCAGCACTGACCCTTGAGGGACCTCGTAAGAGGAGCGGTGCACGCTCTGCAARCCAGGGACGGCTCGTGCGCTCCCCTAGAACAGGGGGAAGAGCCGCCAGCTTTACGGGATTTGGCCTGGGGGAGCAGCAGSTGACTGAAGCAGGCGACATGCGTGGTGCTGGTGACGGGGGTGTAGCGGAAGAACAAAGCAGGACGGACAGGAAGGACAGACGGGAGAGGAAAAGAAGGGAGAGCGGGGTGTTTAAGCCTGAAGTGCCCTATTCAGGATTTAACACAAAGTAGGCAATCTGCACTAACAGGAATAAAACAGCGAGTGATGTCACCGACTCCATCTGCTTCAAATTTGCTTTAAGCTTACATCTCCCTAATTAAAAAGGGGGGGGAAAAAACTGAACCTTTGCTAAATGAACCCAAAGCAAAGCAAACACCCCCATGCATAYACAAAATGCCTTTCTTGCTAACCAGCTAAAAATATTGCCCCTAATAACCTCACACACTTCCCGGCTGGTTATAAATACTAGCCTGCGGCAGACATCATTTCCTGGTGGGCACCAGCCGAACCGAGCAGCAGGAAGCCAAGGTCGCTGCCGGCGGCGCAGGGGATGCGGCAGGAAGGGCGAGAGCGCGGGGATCGCGAGGGGCTGCCGCAGCCCCCGCGCCTGCGGCGGCGGCAAACGCTCCGCGAACTGCTGGGACCGCAGCTCGGCATCGCCGCCGGCCTCCTCGCAAACGGGAAAGGCGGTGGAGCCAAAACCGCTTTGCCACCTTCTGCGAGATTTTTATGTTGGCTTCGGAATTTCCCAGCGAACCGGGAGAGCGGAAGCTAGGCCTACCCGCGTTAACTTCGCTCGCATCACGGCACCGCAGACCGTCCCCCCAGACCTGGCCGGCCGGCGCTGCMGGGCCAGCAGGTCTCCTGCCGAGAGCACCGCCGGGAGCAGAGCGATCCCTGCTCGGCCCCGCGGGACAGGCCGCTTTTCAGAGGACTGGTTGCATGAAGATCCCCATCTTTGTGCACATCTGCTCTTTGCCAACGTTAACGAGCCTGGGAGCACTAACGAGCCCGGGAGCAGGCAGGAAACAACCTCTCCCAGTGAGCCAACTAGTGCAGCTCTGGACGCGGTCGCTGCCGGAGCTGCTCGTCCAGACACCGATGGGAACCACACGACACTACCTGCGCTTTCCTGGTGGGAACGGTTGCCCCAAGAGCGTTTACGTCTAAACTTTCCCACAGGCTGTCCACGACATCGTGAAAACTTTATCAAGGGCCCAAATGAGCGACTTCAAAGTGCTGGGGAAGGTATGAACGCCAGAGCACGTGCAGGCTTCAAAAGTCACGGGTGATCCGGCCCCAGGGTACCATCTCTGCCCGTTTCAAGTAACGCCAAAAAAACTCCCCAAGCGAGATGAGCGCTGCTTCAAGTTCGAGTCTYGAACACAGGGAAAGTTCAACACAAAGAAACGTTGAAAACACTCCGTCAGCTGCCCTGGATCCCTTCGGTTGCTCATGGCCAGTAGACAAGATGCGAGCAGGCTCCCACCAAACTCAGYGTTCAGTGTTGCCCCAAGCGCGGCTAAGGTATTTTATCGGATTCCCTCAAAATTGCATTYGCCTCCTTAGAAAGCCTCTCGTGCATCCTCCCAGCTGCACTGACAGCCCCCGCATTCACCCCATCTCCTCGAGGACAAGCTGCCTGGCCGGCAGGGTATCGAGATCAGGACCTGGCGCGGGAGGTCCCTCCGTCGCGAGGCCCGCAGAACTCCGCCGACTTCTGGTACGGATGAGATTTGCTCTCCCTGTGCTTTTCCAGGACACCCTGGAGATTGGCAGGGACCAAAGCTGRAGTCGGAGCTGAACCCCACTGAAGCGGGTGATGTTTTCTGTGGGGCTTGCTCCAACCTGCGAGCCGCCGCGAGAGCCCGCGCACTGGCAGACAACCACCRGAGCTAAGGGAAATAAGGCAGGCCAGTGCTTTTCACAAAAACGTGCACCCCGAGTCTGACAGCGCAAAACAGACACTTGTTTCTGTCCTAGCCCGAGGAGTTTGGCAAATCCTGAGCACTCTTTTCCAGAGAGTTTTCTACTTTAAAAAATGARCTGGCCTCCAAATCTGCCTGGACAGACAGATGGACATCAGCATGTGTCCATCTGATGGAAAATCAGCAGGTATAAGTGGGAAGGTGGCAGAACTGGGAATTTCAAGAGCAAAGAAGATGGAGAGCCCTGGAGAGGCTGCTGCACTGACAGTCCAGGACCTGGATCACAGCCCAAATCATACCACTGGCTCCCTGAGAAAATCTGAGCTCTCCCATCCCTGCTCTGTCCTGCTTCTCTGCTTATTATAGAAAAGGGAAAGTCAGGGATTTTTCTTCTTTGAAAGGTGCTCCAAGATCTATGGACGCATTGGAGCGATGTGGCACGGCAYGAATGCCAGGGATTACAGCAGTAACCCCATAACACGGTGTTAGTACACCTTCTCTCGAATYAGGTTTTTGCTCCCAAGCAGGGCTTTTGGGAGCACAGGCAGAAGGAACCTCTTAACCTAGAAAATGAAGGAGATGGAGGACTAAAGAGGCTTCTAGGAAGGGACGCTGGGGTCCMCAGAAAGCTTCAGGGGCAATGCAACACGTCCTTGTGCAGCTCTGCATCAGCTCATTTAATATTTCAATTAAGACACAAAGATGGAAGAAATGAGAAGCGAAGAGTCATGCTGGCGTGCGACAAACCAATCGTGTGTGCAAGAGAAGCTGTCGAGGCAGCTCAGACGCCAGAGACGGGCTGCAGAGTCGCAAAAGTTAGAGAGGGGAACAGAGATGCCAAGTGATGAGATGTAAAGATGATATCGCAGTCAACGGAGCTTGAACRAAGTTCAGCAAAGCAGCTCCCAGTAGCAGTCTGGCCTGGTGCGTGATAAAGACTCCCGCACGTTCCCAGAAAAGGCATCTATTTAGCTACATTTCCCCAAAATCAGCATCCCGGCAAAGGAGCGGCGGAGCAGCGCTGCCGTCTGCTCGCCAGGATGGTGGCAGCTGTGCTCGGGCTCGCTCCCGCGATCCCCCAAGCCCCGCGCGGCCGGAGGGCACGACGGCAGCCGGCAGAGCCGTCCGAGCGACGGCCCGGAGCCCTCCCGGCTCCCGGCTCAGCGCTTCCCGCACGAGCTCACGCTGCTGCATGGCAAATCAAAACATTTGAAAGTACCAGATGAAAGGTGCGTTTCTTGGCCTTCACTCGAGCCCTTTTCTTAGCCTTYGAGCACTTTTGCTCATCCGTAATCCCCCAAAGTTCCCCGGGAGCGCTTGCATGTGTGAGGTGCTCACGTGGCGTGAAACTGCAGGGCTGAGAGTCCAAACAACCAAAACCTTCCAAAAAACGTCTACCGGCTTTCATTGCCCCAGGCAAATCCTTCCAGAGATGCCAGCTTGGAAGTGCTGAAGCATCTCAAGACCTCCACGTGGGGCTCGAGTCCTTAAATCTCTAGTCATTTCTCAAAACGCAGACCCTTATCTACCTAAAAAGCTTGGACGTATTTCATTTTTTAACCGGTGTACTAAGGACATGTTTGGATTTCGGCAGCCAATTCCTCTCCCCAGCCAAAAGCCTCTTCCCTGACTGCACRCCAGGGTGCAGGATTATGTGGACAGGACCTACCGGCGCTTCAGCATTCGCCCAGCCCCGGCACAGCGCTGCACCGGCGAGGAACGCGCTAATCAAGCTGGATCCGCAACGTTATTACACTGCTGTTTGACTTCTTTAATTTCCCAGACTCGCACAGTTCCTTCGGAACTGATTTATAAGTATCRTATAAAACCTCATTGTAATCAAAACTAATTTATAGACTCAAGAGGGAAAAATAGACGTTTTCTAGATCACACACCACCATCCCCATAAATCAATTTCCATTTTGCACCCACGGTGCAACTGCTTCCAGCCTTGGTAAATAACTGCCAAGAGAAATGAGTTTTTTAAAAAATCAGCCTGAGGGTAACAAAGAAAATGACAGTCATTGAAAAATTCTTATATTTTCAGGCAATCCCAACTGCAGATTAAAATGATTACCGAGAGTCAATTGACAAGGCAGAGGAGCCCAAGGTTTTGAATAAGGAGTTGTTTTTTCCATCTTTGACAAAAAAACAAACAAAAAAAAACCACAAAATAAATAAAATTTTGGAAAAACATGGTCCTTTCCTCCCAGCGGCTGCTCCATGGGAAGCAATCGCTTGTTGGAAGAGGATGTGCTACACAGCATACAGAGCAACTTTCTAGTGGGGGTAATGAACCTCCAAGTGATTTAATGCAGCGATCCTTTCGAAAAGCAGGAGGAGGGGACTAGTGCCAGCCCTGTGCTAGGAGGTGTTTTAAAACAGAGAGCAAAGGCGGCAGCTGCAAAGATCTACACGAAACTCATAACGCAGCCATCACTCACAAACCCATCATGGGGTCAATTATCAAACAGCAAACTCTAATTCCCCGGGAGGATAACCGTTTCCTCCGCTTTTATTTTCACTTTCTGCCCTGCAAGGCCTGCATCGCTGCAGTTCTGCGATTGCCAGGACAAGGTTCCCTGCACCAAGGGGGCAGCTCAGGGCTGACGCGCTCCCACCCTGCCTGCGGGGCCGGGACCGGCGGGGGACGGAGGCGATTAGCCAAGCAGCCCCGCGCGCCTGCGATCACCTGCTCCCGCGCCGCCCGCCTGCGGCTTCCAACCTGGACACCGGCCGCGAGACAGGCCGGCAGAAGGGCTTTTCGTGCCTCRTTTGCTCTCCAGAGCTGCTCCCAGGCTCCCTGTTGCAGCCCGGGGCCGTGGTAGTGCCCRCTCCTGCCGGTGAAGGGAAAACGTCCCATGCAAGGGGAAAGAAACCCATCGCTGCCTTTAATTAAAGCAAATCGCTAGCCAATAGCAAAGAAAATCTCTCTGTATGCTAGCAATTGCACAGAGCAACTACCACTAACAGGGCTGCCAGCCGAGGATGAATATAGCTGTACATCCTCACTCCATATCCTGGGCTCCAGACAGCTGAAGAAGGCATCACGGGGAGAGACGCTGATTTTCCAAAGGGTTTAAGCCCAAGTACTTCTGCAGAGAACAATTACAGGGGGAATCTGCTCCTTTGAGAGWAAATATTATTGTGTTTCCATCTCTCCTTATGCCAAGGATCCCAACTTAATTCATAAACGGACTCTTGGTGATCCTAGCCTTTGTAACCAGAGCAAATTGCAAGTGGAAGCGACAAAGGAAAACGAGTCCCCASGATCAGGAGCAAAAACAAAAGCAAATTGTATCTATTTATTCAACAGAAATCCAACTGGAGAAAAACCAAACTTAACTCCACCTTCTCTTTAGTAGATGTGGGTAGGGTCTAGATACCGCAACAGCTTTGGGCCCCCCAGCGAGACATTAAATGCACGACATTCACTCGCTTACACACGGCGGCACTGGAAAGGCAGCGAAGGAATGCTCCCTTCCAGTTAGCTCACCAGATAAAGGAAAGAATGAGCCACAGATCAGCACGAAGAGGCGAATTACCACAGAACGTAGTGTATTATCTGGGAACGACCATCTGCAACACTCCCTTCCTTTACAACACTAGCATGCTGTACAGTAATAAAAAAATCTATCTGATGGCCTTTTCACAGGACTCTCTGCTCTGTAGTTGACTTTCAGCACCCTTTCCACCTAACAGGAATGCATGAAGCTGTCAGTGGATGAGATGTTCAGGAGGAATAGTGACATTTCAATAAACGCTTGCAACATAGCTCAAGCYGGAGCTGATACCTTCTGCCAGCTCATTTCAAACGAGACGGAACGGCGCCGTGAGAAAAGCTTTCTAGAGGAAACAAAGCCTCTACAGGACTCCGTGCACGTCACCARATTTGCAATACTCTGGTCAGCATCTCCACCAAAACCTGCTGTGGCGTGACCACACCATGAGCCTCCAYGCACGGGATGGAAGGACAGTCCTTCCCAACACCACTGGTCTCAGCACTGACAGMCAGCAGAGTCACCTACAGCCTGGGAAGCGGCAAGAGATGGGTACGCTCATCATCCCAGTTTCATACTGGGAAAGCAAGGAGGGCTTTGAAGAACCTGAAAATAATCCAGGACGATTAGCCACAAGACCCTTCTCAAGTGTGACCTGCGTTTTATCAGGCACTGAACAAACCTGGCTGTCAACAAGGGAGACGTTTTAAACACCATCTGTTCTTCTTCAGTTTGAAGCCTCAGCCCCTTGGGGAAAGCAGAGAGTCTTTGTTCATCAAAGCTGAGGGACTCTGTGTGCTTCTCAGAGCATCTCCTGGTGCTCAGAGACAGCGACAACGCAACACGGTAACAAGCCCTGGTCTCTCCAGCRGCAGGCAGCACGCTGCCTCCTTGGAGGGTGACCGCTCACAAGAAGCTTTAGCATATTTCAGGATGAAAAGCAAGAGATACAAGATATTTTTTATTGTTATAAAAGAGTAAAAGCCAACACAAAAGCCTTGCACTGACAGCAATCAATAGCTCAGTAACTGCTAGATGTTATTATGCTCAAAGAAAACAGTGAAATACCTGAATAAACTAACAAGAAGGTGCAATTACTGATTAAAGTGGCGCGCAAGTGAGACTTCACGTGCACACATGCTCCCAACCTGAAACTTCACAAAAGCGCACGGTGGAAAATCAAACATTGCTCGTCTCCTSCTGGAAAAAATTTCTCCCGTGGCAGAGGAACACTGCCATTTCTGGAGGTGCGTATCACGCTCAGTGTTTGGAGGCTTCTTCCTCGTTTGCAAAGGGATTGCAGCCCCGACTGTTCAGAAGTTAGAAACATCACTTGCACCCTTACAGGCTCTATGGGAAAGCACCTAAATGAAACATAAGAAATGCTGTTTTGGGGTGAGGGAGGACACRTGGGCACAAAGGCCCATACACAAGGTTTACCTGGCCCACCAGGACGCTTGCAGGAGCTGCTGGCCAGTTTGGAGCYGAGTGTATTTGCCAGGGATGCAGTTGTCCAGCAAGCTGCCAGGCTCGTGCCCCCCATGCAGCACCCACTGCTCCAGCTGCAGAAAACCCAACACCCGCACCCTTCCCTGGGGTCGCGCTGGCAGAGGAGGGTCTGACTTTGTACTCAAAACATGCAAACATCTCCCCTGTATGAAGTGGTCCTCTGACAAGTGAAATTTGCTTGACATATGAAAGTAATTCGAATTTATTCAGCAGAAATGCAAATTCGGCCCCGGGGCCATTCTCCTGTCCCACTACCTGGGAGCCTCCCAACGCACACGAGCTTCCAGAGGTGAGTTATGGAGAAAATAAGAGCTAAGCTAACTACAGGCCCCAGCGCACTGAAGCTTTTATTACATGCCAGGAAGAAAAAAAAAAGTGATTTAAAAAAAGCGATTAAAAAAAAGCACTATTAAAAACTCCTATTAAAAAACAGTCTGGATAGGATAGATTTTCCCATAGTCAGAGAAAAGAAAGAAAACGCCAGGTCTTATCTGTCCTTGTCACAAGGCAGGCAAGCCTGATGGAGAGGAGCGTGGGCTGAATGAGGCAGGCTCGAAGGCACGAGGGCGACGGACCCGCCAGGTCTGCACCCCGTACCCACTGATTCAGCATTGGCAGCCTGGTGCACAGAAACATCGTATTTAACATTAGTATTAGCAAAGTCAAGAACTGCCGAGGCTTGAGGGGCTCCTGGGAACCAGCAAGGAGTTGCAGCCCCAAATCGCTCCAGCTTCCACTCGGAAAACAACTCGGCGAAGGACCACCGTTCAAAGACGCCCACGTTGCATCACCATAGTCCACCAGGAAAGCTTTGGCGCACAGCAAGTGCAATATTTGGGTGTTCTGCTAAAAGAAGGGCCCAAGAGAGAAATGCAAAGTCCATATAGCAGCTTCATACATTTAGCCTGCCGTCAAGGGAAACCTGCAGCTCCCAAGAGCAACACTACCGGTCCCTGATGCCAGGCCATGCCCCGGAGGTGGCTGCTCACAGGAGAACCTCCCAGACCTTACACTTGCCCAGAGCGCGCAGTCTGCAGAGGACCGGAGTGAACTGTTAACAACCRACTGTGGGCAGTGACACGTGCAACCAGGCACCTGGAAAACAACACACCAAATTTTGGTAAGGCCCAAGTTGGGGAAGTCTTCAAAGTCCTGAGCCTCGATGACTTTGCAGGGCTGCACATGGATGTCGCCCAAACCCGACATGGGCCGAGACGAGCTGCTCTGCAGCCCCTACAGCAGGCAGGATAAGATAGGAGGAAACCACACTTCTCCCCAGCTCTCATCCAGTCTCCTCAACAGCTCCAGCAGCTCTCACTGACCCAAGGTGACTCAAACCACCGCAGCTTAACTGGGCTTCCAGCTCCAGCAGCGTGAGGTTCAGCCTGGTGAGGACCACAGCACTGCTGTCCACCCGCTTTACAAATTTCAAGCACATCTTGGTTTTTAGATACTTTCAGTCCTTGCCCCTTTAGCCATCCCTTGCAGGAAAACAGGGACGGCAAACCCCACGCCGCTGCAGTTTGCCATCTGCAGGTGACGGCCTCCGGCTGCACCGCCAAGGGTTAACAGCAACACGGGCTGTGGTAGGCAGCGGATTTACGTGAACAGGAACCTGTTTCAACCGCAGGAGCCGAGGCTGGCTAAGGAACCTGCCCCAACGCGAGCGTGGGCAAGCCTGGACGTTCACCGCATCATGCTGTTTGCTCCCGCCGCGATCCTGCGGCCGGGCTGAGGCAAATCCCCCGCCGCACAAGCTGCCTTTGAAGGCGCCGCTGGAGCCGCGCTGCGCTGGCGGAGAGGCCGACGAGCGCCCCGCGTCGCCCTGCAGACCGAGGCGGGAGCGGAGGTGCGGGAGGGCTGGCGTCCCGCCTCTGCAGCCTCCCGCGACGCCGAGCGCGGCAYCTCCCGCCGGGAGCCGACACGCGGCGTCGGGCCAGCGAGGCAGCAATTTCCTCGCAACGCCCCGCGGCCGCCCGGTGCCTGCGCAGGCTCCTGCCCAGCACGAGGAACGGCAGCAGCGCGCCAACATTTTGCAAAACCCCGACGGCAGCGGGTGCAGGGCTCCCACCGCCCGCGCAGAGAGGGTTGCGCTTGGCACTGCGCACGCACCCTCGCTCCGGCTGGCGAAGGTACGTACCACCGGCTGGAGTTCTCCTCTCAACGCTTCAGTGAATCCCCTCTCCYGAAGGGCTTTTGATCCAAAGCAGCAGACAGGTATGAGGAGGAGAGAGGAAGCATTCTTGTCCCCTCTACGTATACAGCAACCAGAGGAAGAAAGCTCAAGGGACCCAACGTCGTGCAAAGCATCAGCACTTGGACTACATCTCCAGAAGCCCAGCCCAGAGCATCAGGCAGAAGACTATCCCCCCAAATTACCTTTTAGCTCCTCGCGAAGCAGCAGGGCAGGGGCTCTTGGCAGGCAGGGGCTGCAGGCCCAGGAGAGCGGAGCATGAGCCCACGATCCGCGAGATCACGGTGCCTCTCACTGCAAAATGCTCCGCGAACGTCACATAGAGGAGCAGCTCGCTTGCACGGAAACCTGCGTCACTCGCTCTGCTTAAAACGATTAGCAAAGTCCCAAAGGCTGCAGGACCCCAGCACCCGCTGGCCGGGCACTAAGGGACTGCAAAACCGCCCCGTGAAAGGGAAACGAAACGGAAAGGGAGAGGAAAATTTCTTGCATCTTTGTGAAAAGAACAAAAGCCCCCGACTTCGCGCCGCGAGGRCCAGCCTGCAAACGGGGGCTGCGCTGAACCTCGCTCAAGGGCCCTGCTGTTGGGTGACAAAAGCCGCTTCATCAGAGGGCTGGAGCGGGCAGCGCTCGCATGAGTCACGGGCGAGGAATGCCCCGGGGCGCTGCCCTGGCACRGCCGCGGGGACCGGAGCCCCGCGCGGTTTCGTGCCTTGCTTCGTGCTTCGCCCCGCAGCCACCGGGGCGAGGGGAGGCTTCTCTGCCCTCGCGCCCCACGGCGGCACCTTTCAAAGCTCCACACGGTTAAGGTTGTGTTTTCTTCAGAATAGCTTCTGCTGAAAGTCAAGGGGGCTTGGACACCTTCATCRGTCAGAAGCACCCAGATCTGCTTGCAAAGAGTGGAGATGGTAGAAAGAGCGAGGGAAGAAAATCAAATGTCTAAACTCTCTGCTCTTACTTCTTCCTTATCCAGGTTTCCTCATAWTAGCAAAAAGCAACTATTCAGAGTCCCCTGTGCCCCAGCCTCATCCTCGTGTTGGTTTTATACTAGCATCCCCCTGCTGCTAACGGCCCACCTGTGCGGGCACGCTCGTGCTGGGCAAGCAAGGGTGGAAATCTGCAGAGCGTTAGAGACTTTGCAGTAACTCCCCTCCGCAGGCATCGCTAATAGAGTAGCTCYGCCGCTTTTAAAGTGCGCAGCCCGAACGATTCCCGTTTCGTTTGTATTGAGCAGCGAACGATCCGCGTGCCACGAGCAGCGGCGACCCTTTGCAGTACATACCTGACACGCTAGCGCACGCACGAGCAGTCGGATACAACACACAACCGCCCACGCGTGCACGCAGGGGAGGAGGAGGAGGAGGCAAGGACGCTGCATCCTCCCAGCCCATTCAACAGGCACCACCTAGGTTCAGCTGCGACACACGGGGACACACACYGCAATTACCTCTTTCTCTCAAGTCTCAATACTGATTAAGTATTTCAGCTTTTTTTTTTTTTTTTTTTCCTTTTTTTCTTTTTCTTTCTTTCTTCAAGTCAGCTGCTGGCCCTTGTTTGTTGTGAATGAAGGAGAACTGGGACTCTAAAGTCTGGTGGAAGGGAAAAGCAGACGTTTTCCTTCTGATTGACAAGATAAAGCCTCCAAATGATTGACGGGACAAAAGACTTTTGTTTTCGACTGATAGGCAACGCAGTAATTTTCTTTAAATGGCATTCTTTCTCACCACGTGTTTCTGAAAAAACCCACAGAGCACAAACAGCAGGACCGACSCGGTCGGAGACGTAGCGATCCCCTGCTCAGACGAGGCGGCTGAGGGCCGATTACCACTAGGTTTTCTGCAAGCCAGAACACGAAAGCCTCAAGAAYAAAAATAAGCCAAATACGTGCTTAAAAGCCACCCCAGTTCCCGCCACACGTAACCCCTGCGTAAACGGCAGCAGTTCTGCAGGGTGCTGCAGAACCCCACGCGCTGTTACTACGCTCCAGGCAACGAACGCTCCTCCTGAAAGCAAACCCTGCTGCTGCRAACTGCCCGTTTTCTTCCTTCCCCAAGCTCCTATCTCGGCTATCTTCCCTTCCCCAGGCAAACTAAAATCCAAGTACATCGCGTACGTTATGGTGACCAATTCCAGCTATCTTAGATGTGCACATTGATACGAATCTTGTAGGGAATTAGATTTAGCCCTTCTAGGGGTCGGGCTGCTCGGTGAGATGGGTCACGGAAATCCCTGCGACGAGACCAACGCGTCCTGCAGAGCCGCTTTCCGGATCGGCTCTGACAYGCGGCGAAGAACATCTCTGTTCACGAGCAGTCACAAACGCAACAACCCCAAAGAAAGACGAGGGGGACTGCAGTATCAGCTGTCTRCGACTAACCACAGCTGTGACCCAGATACAGCCTTCTCTTAAAGATAATAACGATCATAGCCCCCACCTACAACGGACAGGAACGTTACGCTTTGAGTAATGATTCAGGACACCTGAAAGAAAAAAAAAGCAAAACAGCACGTCGAAAGTGAGACCATCTTGCATCTGTCATCTGGCTTGGTCACTCCTCATTTCTCTGGCTTTCCCCGAGAAGTTCATACATATTTTAAAAGGCCGATAGCGCTATTACTCATCACTTCTTATAATATTGGAAGATCAGATTCAGTGAGAGAAAAAGAAAGCAGCTGGGGAAAAACATCTTCATAACGCTACAACGTCATTTACCCCTAGTGCTAGCGTCTAAAATATTTTTTTAATCTGGAAAAGGAGTTTCAGGGARGAAGGCATGTTTCTGAGCGAATAAATCTGGGTGACTCGGACCAAAGGCAAAGCTGAGATGTTCTGAGCGCTCTGACCTCCAGGGTGGGACACGGCTGCTCCCGGCCGGAGCGAGCGAGCTGTCGGGAAGGTCCGGGCGAGCGCCCGCCATTCGGCGCGCCCAGCAAGGATCGGCTCTCACCGTCCTGCAGAAACCGCCTGGAAAACTATTAATTACCAAGCGGAGCAGGCGCGCTCCCTTCGYGGCGACGGAGGAGAGAGATCCCTCCCCGAGCTCGGCYGCCGGCCGGTTAGGTTCRCRCTGGCGCTGGAGATRCGCTGGTTTGCACTGGTGATTTTGCAAGTGCCTTTTTTTTGGGGGGTGGGGGGGAACCAAAAGGAAAAAGAAAACSAAGCTGCAGYTTTCCTATCTGTGACTCAGAAAACACAACAGGCACTGAGTTTTCAGAAACCTCCCCAGTGAAGTCAGAGTTATAATAGGCTTCGTGCTTGTTCTTACCCTAAGGGAGGATTTGACTTAGCTCTATAATCCTCAACCCAGAGTGAAAAAAAATCCAAGGCCAGTGGAAATTACACGCTGCAACTCCGGTCCAGTTGTAAGCATTTTAGCACCGCTTCAAAGACTGCTAAAGCATCCAAAGCCAGGTGCTGGCTACTGCCTCAGAAGGAAAACTAAAAAGCCTGGGCAGTACGTTGCATTTTAGCCCGTACTACCAACTTTCCTGGCTGCTGGCAGGAGAGCAGGACCGGCCTCAAAATACCCTCCGTACCTGCAGCAAGGCAGTGATGCTGCTTGCTTGACAGCGGACAAGCAATYGGCCTCAGGCACCCATCACTTCTGAGGACTTTTTATACACAATTATATTATCTCTGGGCCCACATGCTCGTGAGATGCGGTTCTGGGAATGTTTAGTATTTACATATGTTTTTGCCCTTTTAATTGTTTGGGGGTGGAGGGGAAYAACAAGCCAAAATGCCTCCCAGGTTCTCATTCAAAATAAAACGCCCAGAAATCACTCCAGCCAAGGTCACCACCTCTTCCGGAGCGTAAAGCAAATCCCTGGGCTAGAGTCCGCCCAATGATCTGCATCTAATTAGAAGCCCGTAAAAAAGCCGGAGTAGCCAAGCGCAGCCCTAACCTCGCAACCGGCCCCCCACCACCGGCRGGAGCAGCGGGACGCTCGGGGCAGTCCCAGTATTTCCTCTCTGGTCCTAATCCCATCACTAAACAAAATCACCTGGCGCTGGGCAGAGCTTTCAGCCCATTATCGGCGAGGCCCGCGGCTCCTTTTATCAGCCATCAGCTCAGGGCTGCATTTATTTAATTACCAGCTGCTTTGCCACGTACTTCTGAGCAGGAGCTGCATAACTTCATGGCACTCACAGCAACTAAAATATTAACACAGATGGATAAATCTTTCCACAAACAMTTTGCCGACAACCCACATTGATTTTTTTCCCTTTTTTTCACTTAGACGATATTAATCTAATTATATTTTTGTGCATATACGGGAGATTTTTTTTCCCCCTTACAGAAGTTAATGGATCAAGCCAGAGGCACAGGCGACAGCCTCRAAGTGCAAGTGTGCTGAGGGCCGCACTGCAAATACAGATTTCTTCCAAAGTTTGAAGGAGGATGTGTTGAAGTGACCTTATCATAATTTCCCCCTTATTTCCCTGATTTGGGGACAAGAMTCGCAGCAGTTACTGAAAGTCACTGGAAGGGGACGGCGCTCCCTGCAAGGTTGCACGTGGGAACGGATGTGCATAGCAACATGTTGAACTTCGAGTCATCTCAACATTTCCACATTCGTCATTACTGAAAAGCTCTATTCTTCACACTGACTAGAAACGATGACTGTTGTAAACCCCAGCTATTCTCCCTGCTCCTCAAAGCGCGCTTGCTTGCTCTCACACTTTGCTAAGGAGCACTCACTGGCCGACTGCAAGACACCCAAGTCATCAGTCCCCGTTTGCACTGGAAATCGTATGTAAAAAATTCACTTTCTGGGCTTCTGCAGACCGCAGCAGGTTTTTACAAAAGGATGAGGCTCGAGGAGGCCCACCAGCCCTGCTGAGATGCCCCAGAACGACGGCGCTGCCCGAGGGACCACCCTCGAGCCAGGCAGGGTGGCTCCTGCTCAAGCTTCCTCGCTCACCGCTGCGCTTCAGCTTTGCGGTCCACAGTGGCCGGGCTCCTAACGCTGCTAACCAAGATTTAATTTGTTCTTGCTAATATTTTATCCATGGTATTAGGTCATGTCTCCCTTTCCACTTGAAAGGCATCTTCTGCTTAGTGGCAGCAGTTAAATTAATAGAGAAATCATTAGGAAGCATAAGGCCAGGTCCGTGCAAATCACCCGGCGCAGAAAATTATTTTCACACGATAAAATTAATTGGTGCCATCAACCACTCTAGCAGAAACACAGAGAGAGTTTGCATTAAAACATAGATGACTACTGATAGCCTGTCTCTCCATACAGAAAACATTTCAYGGCATAATTTTATTTTACTATTTTCTATACAAGAAGGTTTTCCCTGCAAGGAGTAGCAGATGAGAGTTTAAGCAGACAGCAAGATGCATCCAGCCAGTGATACTACAGCAATATTCCCAGCTTTCACCCACACGAGATAGCTACAAATTGTCCAAAAAATGATGGGTTTGGRGGCAAGGCTTGAGGAACGTGTTTGGGGGGAGCGCGAGCTCCTGGGCTATCCCRTGCGTGTTGGGGGCCCATCAAAGCCACGTACACAGGAGGGGGGAGTTTGGCAGTGGCTACAATTCCCCCAAAATTCAAAAACGGCTGCAGAACAGGGAGGTGGAAAAAAAAATAAAACATATGCTTGAGAGAGATGGATAAGGTCATCACCTGAGCAAAGCAGGGTAAATACTCAAGTGCTGGCATYGCCACGGCTGTAAAGCAAAACCTATTATTTCCAAGGCTGGAGAAAGCTCGTACGATTTTGTTTTRTTTTGGAGGAAAATGAATAAATAGCAACCTCGCGTCAGGATAATATTTATTCGCACACTTCACTCTGCCACTGAAGCAGCGCTTGCGGATCTTCCCCTGAACGCAGGCGACCCGCGATGGCTCGGCTGACTAGCGGCCCACTTGGAGCGGACATCGCCGAAGAAAACGACGGATAACCGAAGCCTGAGACACGGAGCATCGCGGCTAACACCCCCCGGGCACCCCCCTCCAACCCTGCCAGCCAGGGGCCGGCTCCCCCAGACGCGAGCCCGTCCCCAGCACATTYCCACCTCCTCAACTGCGGGGATTTTTGTTCTTCAGACAAATGTCTAATCTTGTTTTATCATTTTCATTTCTCGCTGCACTGTTTTCCATAGGTAAAGCCTGTGTTTAGGGRAAAAAAAACCACAAACAAGCTTTTCGCTTGGTCTCCACGGGAGCTCTCATTTCATTTTCGTCGCGAGACCCCGGTTTGCTCATCACTGCAGAGGTCCGCGGTTGTGCCCTGCTCCTCGGCACCAGCCGCTCCTTTAGCACGCTCTTACCCCCAAAACTGAGCAGCCCATAAGGCAGGAGGTGTTTCAAGGCATGCTCACCCCTGTGCTTTCCCCCACGCTGCTCGCAGCTTACTGTTATACATAAGTCAGGGTGAATGATTTTTATTCATCTGCAACCAGGTCATAAGATGGATTTTTTGGGGAGGAGGAGGAGCTGCAGAGCTTTGGACCACACACCTGACTCCGAAAGCAGCCTAGGGAAACAGGCACTCGCTCGCCCTTGCAAGGTGAGTCCTGCCTTGCTGAATTAGCTCCCGCTGGCTGTCTCCCTCCCTCTCCCACGAGTTTATTGGCAGTGTTCATTAAACCTGCCCTCACTACCCCCAACCTGCCAACGTCTTGACATGCAATCTCAGCCAGGCGCTTGGCCGGGCTGTCGCAGAAGAACTCAACCTGCCACGTGAGCCCCAAATCTCAGGTCAGGCTCCAAATCATTCAAGGTGCAAGGGAGGGGATTGGGGATTTCCAAAGTCCTATAAAAAACAACCCGCGAACTGATCACCGCKTGGCTAGACCAGCCAGCAAACAGGCCAGCTCACCTATTTCCAGGTGCCCTCCTCCTGCCGCCAGCTCTGCTGCTTCTCTTACGGCTTTACACACTTCGCAGCAGGGACCAGCATCTCGGGGCAGGTTTGTTCGGCGCGTACCCAGGAGCAGCAAGCAAACAGCCCGGCTCAGGCCCAGCAGCAGCCTGCCTTCCCCAAACACGCACTGGGACGGCTGCTCTGCAAAGAGTCGCCACTGAGCACCCTCCTCTCCTCTTCCCCCAAAGCAGGCAATGCTTTCCAAAGGGCCAAGTGCCTTTTTCAGAAGAAAACAGGGTAAAAGTGGATTTAAYGCAGCTAGAAATAGCACTGAGGAAAACCACAAAAATCTAAAGATCTCCTCATCCTTCAGACAGCTTACACTAATAGGAACTTGCTACGGCTAATTTTAATCGATTGCTACCTTCTTTCAAGCTTTTTTTGTGGCAAGATATAGCTGGAGACACAGCTGGGAGGAACAGCAAAGCGCCGTAAGTTAAATAGTTTTTGGCAGCTTTACTAGCGTTCAAAAACGCTTTTGTACCACAGGGCACAAAGAGGTGCCTATTGCAGACGGCGGTGGTGCRGGGACTGCTGCTTCCCATAACCTAGCAGCCCCCGCTACCGTCACAGCCAAACTCCGCCTTGGAAAAGCTCTCTGCGTTACCACCACCACCTGGCAGCCCGAGCAGCTCTATCTCTTACCAACCGTCTGCCTCCCGGGGCTGCACACAGCTTTCAGACACTGCCTTTTTCCTGCTCTTTGAGGGCCTCCACCACTGTGGAAACCAGAAGCCCAAAGCGGAGCRTCTCTGGCCACCACGCATCCCCCAGCCACCCAGCCCAGCACTGACAGCTTCTCTCCTCAGCCTAGTCCAGCCCTGAGTTTCCTTTATCTTTCCTTGTTTTTTTAATTCTCCCTTATCAGGGCTAAAACAGATTAGGTGATAAAACAACGCGATAACATGGTGAAGGTTCAGCAGTCTATTGCTCCTGTGCTGCTCTTCGGCGAGTCATTGACCAAGCAGAGGCATATTAACAGAGGCTGGTGAGTGTGCCGAGCACTCCTGGAAGGGACAATTAAAGCCCTTTATGTGCCCAAAAAACAGCTACAGACAGCAAGGAGACTGTCCAAGCAGCTGGAGGACCCCAGCTCATCTGGGGAGGGAACTTGAGTARCACCAGAGTGGAGGAGCAGAGATTTTCCCCAGGGCAATACTCCCTGGGCAGCAGCTACACAGGGCAAAGGGGGCCACGGGCTCCGGCACAAGCACAGATGCCCCGAGCTTTGCTCTGTYCTCCCAGGAGAGAGTGGAAAGCCTGGAAAAGCTGCTGCAAGCTAGGTCCTGGGAGAAGGGGAAAACATTGCTCCTCGGGAAGGGACTTGCTGGCATAGAAGTTCCTTTGAGAGGAAACTGCCTGTTGTTTGCTTGCTTGCTCTCCGTCATTCAGGGAGACAGGGCTTGGGAAAGCTTGTAAATAAACAAGATTACACTAAAGAATATACCAGCTCAGTGCTGCCAACTGGCTCTCCTCACAGTGTCCCGAGACCCTACGCATCAGCCAAGAGCTCCTGCCAAGAGGTCCCAACGTCCCTTTTTTCCTCCCTCCTCTACACATATAAGATGCTGCACGGCACATCCTGCACAACACAGACAGGCCCCAGATTTTACCGGGCTCCCCACAGAGGAGCTCAAGGTAAGTAGGAGGATTTGGCTGTCACCGCACCATGACACTGTGCTTCCCACCACCCAGCTTCCCTTCCCCCAATGTGGCCAGCTGAAGGGACACGCAGGGGTTGACAGTCTCCCTGCAGGCAGCGTCGAGCCCCTGGGATGAGTTTTAGCCACCTGCTGGGTTTGTTCCTTAGATAAAGTCAGTTGAGATCCAGCCAACTGACTCTGCGATCCATAGGGTCTCCTGGGTGAAGAATTCCTGGGAGGCTTTGCAAAGAGGCTTACAGTAAAGGAGGAGACTTGAAAAGACCAAACAAAATTGCTCCTTTGCTGAGGAGGGCCCAAGAGAAAAGCAGAGCAAAAAGAGAGGTTTCTGCACAAGGAGGACTGGAAGGTGATGAATGAACTTCCAGGAAGATTGTTCCAGAAGCAGAAAAGCCCTTTGAATTAGGGGAGCCAAACTCAACGGGTTCTTGGCATTCACAGATTCAGGGCTTTCACCGTAACTCAGAGCACTCATGAAGCTCACTGCATTTCTAAGGACAGATCCCAGGTCCTCCAAGAGTGATTTTCAGCCAGTTTGCTGGGTCTCTGTTGTGCTGGAGCTTTTCCCCTCAAGCATCAAGCAGCSCAGCTTCGGTGCAGTTAGCCTCTCCCAGCAGCCACAGGACTAACGGGTTAAAACCACTGACAGGAAGGTTAAAAATAAATAAATAAAATCAAGCAGAATTACATGTTTAAGTAAATGCTTCTAATTATATAATCACTATTATTGGTCTGGATTTTCCTTTGTTTTTCTATCCTATAAGGGTTACAGTAAGAGAGATCGGGTTTACTACTTCCTTGGAGGAAGGGGAGATGCTGCTACCACAGGCAAGCTGTGCAGATACTACCAGAGCCCAAGACGCCAGCATTGCCAGCCAGTGCCCCAGCTCGCTCCGGCCAGAGGAACAGCCCGGTCCCCAGCTCCTTTGCTGCGCAAAGCACAACTCATACACAACCCCAGGGAAAACGACCTCTTCCAACCCGTTCCTTCTCTTTCTCTGCTTTCCCCTCCAAGACACGCCAGTCCATGTCCCATGCTGCAAATGCATGGAAGAGGGAAACCCAGGCAGAAGCAACCTGTAATTTCACAGCCTAGATCTGCTGCGCAGACCTACCACAACTGCTCTGGAATCTGGAGATGCTCCAAAACTGCCCACTCTGTAATGTTATGGAGAAAACCACCTTTTTGGCATTTTCTTTAAAGCCTCAGTCCTGGGAACCTTACAATTACTTGCTAACTAAGTTTTCAGTTTTATTTTTAAGTTTTTAGCCCCTCACAGCAGCAGAAAAAGCCCAAAGCGCTACTCAAGTGCTCCCAACTTAGGAAGAAAAAGAAGGCCTGTGGAAACAACTCTATACTGCTGCTTTTAAAAGAAATCTCCCACTTTTGGAGTAAGTTGCACACCCGAATTCTCTGTAAAGTCAACAGACGATTGAACGTACTGCCATCCCMGTTAAGCACGGAGGAACGTGTCTCAAGCATGCAAATCCTCCACCACGCTGGCCGGAGCAGGTGTCAGGTATGCACACCCTCCACCGCGCTGCGCTGGCCCAGCCTGGAGAGATGGGCAGAAGTTTGCTGCGAGCAGACTGTCCAGATACAGACAGCAAGCCCTTTCCTCAAGAGGAAGCTGTCGTGAGAAAGGAAGGACATGACCACTCATAAGCAGAAAAGCACCTGCCAACATTCCCACTCCAGCTGGGTTTCAAAGACTGACATCTCCAAAAGCCTCAGGCCCACAACTCTCCTGCAAGTCCCTCTCCTCATCCACCAGCTGAGCTTCTGGAGTCAGAGGCTTGCACCTTCAGCCATTCTCCAGCCTGGCAGAGTGCTGTGATATCCATTGTGGTATCTTCACCCATCAAACTTCTAATATTTGCATGGCTGCATGGAAGAAGGAACAAGTGTAAAAAGGCCAACCCCCATAAAAAYTCCTTTTTGCAGCTCATCTGGAGTAGAAGAAATGGGAGTTGTGAAAACACAAGCTGGTGGGAACCCCTGATAGAAAGAAGTGTTAAGCCTTCATCCTCCTTTTGAATCCCCCCCTTTTTCCCCCTTTTATATTTCATTGGCATTTATATCTCCAATCAATGTGATAACTACTGTGCCCCAGTCTGCCAGCCAAGGGCGGATGAGTTTTTTTTTTCTTTAATATATCAGAAAATGTGCCGAAAGCTGCCCTACTGCAGCTTGCGTTACTGGTGAGATTGCAGCGATGAGAAACTTCATCAATGCACAAATGGAATTTGCCAGGAGGCATTTTAAGAGTCAATTCTTCACACTCCAGTAATTAGAACAATATCATGAAAAAAAGGCAAGGGGGAGGGTGGGAGGCAGAGCACACACTGGGATTTAGCTGATGGAGGAAACAGGCTGAGCAAACAAACAAAGTGAAGTGAGGCCTCAAGGCTAAACTCTTCACAGAGTTCCCTGCAGGTTGGATTTAACCCAAAAGTTTATCCACTTCCCAACTGTAGATTTTTCTACACACGCATGTTGAAAAACAAAAACAAAAAACCTCATCTAGATCAAATACARGCAAATCATTCTTACCCAGCTTCCTTCTGCACCTCAAAAACGCCACAGAGGTCAATAGGAGWTTTTCCATTGTACAATACTTTCCATTCAAGGTCCTACTGCAGAACCTCCTAGTCACTAATAAACCTTTGTGCCTAATCTAAGACACCATGGAAGTCTAGTCTTGTCGAGTACCTGGTCCCCAAAAATCMAGTCACCGCAAAGGAGCTGTCATCTAGGTTTATAAAATGAGAACGCCCCAAACTGTTAAACTATTTCAACTAATGCAAAGTCAGCTTTGCACCAGCAATGGGATCTGACATCTCAGCTGGAAAACAAAAACCAAAAAAACAACAACAAAAAAAACGGACCTACATGTTGGTGGATCCACTTTTAACACCCCGGGCTGATGGCGCTAGGGACGTGGTGGACTGTTTRCTGCTGCTTGCCAGCATCCCACATCAGTGTGTCCATACATAGCTCTTGTAGCCACCTCCGCATCTTATTTCCATAAGCAGGATTTTTTTTTTTTTAAGTCAATTTGCCGCATAGCTCTAGCTTCTGTAAAGATGGCCTCAGGGCAGAACTGACGTGTGATTCAAAATACACTGACACTGTAAAATGGTTATTCATATCTGCCAAGGATGGGACTTGGCCAGTTTGACTCACATCTGCAACGGACTGTGATCTCAGCTCTGCTTCTGGAGCACAGAGGTCCTTTTGATAAATCTCTAAGTACGTGGACTAAAGCACTATTTCCGCATGAGAGAAATATATTCAAATTTTTCAGTAATTTTTATGGTCCACTGGCTTGGAAAACAGAGCTTCTCTTTTCCATTGGAGAGCGGCTGCATCTCAGACTCAGGTACATCATCCGGACAAGAGAGCAACACCCCTGGAGTCAGCTGTCTCACACCCTGACTCTCCAAGTSCATCTTTCAAAATAGCGTTTCAGCACTGTCTTTGCTTGCTTTGCCTGCTGCTTGYGCCCAGAGGAGGACAAAGTGTGCAGGAACACCCCCAGGACCACACGCGGCCATTACGCTCAACATCCTCCCAGGGTCCCCCACTCTGACCTAACTCTCAGTGCACGCTAGCGGTGCCGACACCGAAGGGTAGGGCTGGAGGGGTGTGTGCACACGCACAGTTTTATTTTTTTTTCCTTGTGAAAGCTCTATAAAGCTTTTCTTGCCAAAACACCAATTTGGTATCTGTGCTCTCCACCTGCATGTAACACACACAAAAGCAAGAGAGAGACAGAAGAGTATCCCGCTGGCAGAGCCATTACTCTGTACACATATATATTGCATCTTCAAGGACTATACAGTGCAAATACCAACATGACTGTCTCCCTCCTCATATGAGTAACTCAACAGCCTTCAGAGAGGTAACTCTAAGAGGATGTGAGATAACAGCYAGCCAGGGCACAGGGCTTCCAGATCTCACTCACTGCTCCACCACCAGGCCTGGTGGTTGTCCACRGCCTGGACAAATTGCTGCTTCTCAGGGCACATCTATTCCAACTTTGACAACACAGAATTCAAATATCTGGTTGTCTTCATTGCTGTATCACATTCAGGCTTTAGTCTGTAGCAGAGTGACCAAGCATTGCACCACAGCTTTGAGATTCCTCATGYGTTTTAAGGCAGACAGATGCTCAGCAGCCGGCTCAACTAGAGGTGATCTTGGATGTGGCAATGGGAAAGCTGGAAATAAGCTCTCCCACATGGGAGGAATTGCAGAAAATGATTTTCACCAGCAGCAAGATGAAGTCTTGTCCTAGCATTAGGAAGGGAAACTCCRTCCCCAAGCTCCAGAAGAACATACAAACCCCCTGGCTCTGATTTACTTGTTATTTCCAGCTCACTTGCACATAGCTCCTTCCACTGGAGTATTAACCACCTTTTTCAAAACTCAAATAACAGGCTATGAAATCCCTACCATCTGTTAGCCAAAGAGAAATCTCAACCAGAGCTTTCTTTTTTTAAAAAAAAAAAAAAAAAAAAAAAAAAAAAAAAAAAAAAAAAAAAAAAAAAAAAAAAAAAAATAAAAATTAAAAAAAAAAAAAAAAAAAAAAAAAAAAAAAAAAAAAAAAAAAAAAAGCCTCCCAGAGCCTTATTCATTAAGGCAAACAACTGCAAACATTTACCAAGTTCACGTTGGTTCAAAAATTCCTGAAATTACCAACAACCCTGGGATAGGAAACCTTGACAAAAGCCACTGTGTAGAGCACGCCTGCATGGTTAACTTGACCCAGCAGCATTAAGGCTGCTTTCTTGCTACCAYGATTACATGTTAATACATAATTAGTAGGAAGAGAATAAAGAGGAGAATGCCTCACCCGCATACACACCATTAAGACTGAGAGCATAAATGAACTAGCTGCAGCATCAACATCTGAGGCTCATTAACTCAATCAGCAAAGCGCCGAGGATGAGTAAGCATCGTTGTTGTCTGAAGGTAGAGCAAAGAGCTGCACAGCAACACTTGCTGCAGTTGCCCTATCTCCCCTCCTCCATCACATTTCGAGCCATGCAAAGAAAAGTCTGCAAGAGCTGGAGAATAAAAAGGCATCTGTTTCCAAGAGAAATGCGCCTGCCCTTCCAAAGGGAAATTGATAGTTAAGAACATTGCACAACCCATGCAGATGGCTTTCAGATGTCTCGGACATCCCAGCCTCACCTGTGAGGTTTAGAGAGAGGTTTTTYAAAACTATTCAAAAGAAAATTKTTCTCTATCAYCACTGCAGATGCAATTAAACCATCYGATCCCGTTTTCCTGCCTGGTTCCTCATCTGGTGCACACAGCACAGCCTKGCCGCACATACAGACAAGCCTAACATCTTGTAGCTCCAGGAGACTTTTCACCAAGGTTTGCAGCCCCTCTACCCYGCCACATGCATGTGCCCAGCCTGGAGCGGGCAGGTGGTGTCACCGGAGGAATCCTGCAAATATGGAACATTTTGGAAGAAATATATCACTTTTGTTTCTGAAAGGAAAAAAAAAAAAATCTGGAAGTACTCCAAGAACAAACAAGCAGCCCATTTTGCGAGCCAGTGGAACAAAAAAGTCTTGAGATTTATTTTTTTTTTAACCCTCCCCATGAATGAGGGGGAGGGGGAGATGAGGAGCCCTGCTGTCATTTCTGGCACCAAGTCGTAGCAGGAAGGTAACCCCTGATTTACAAAGATGCTCATGCARGTCAACAGGACCTGGTGGTCACAAGCTCGGGGACCCGAAACATCTCAAAACCCCAGGGAACCACAAGAAACGGCGATACGGCGAGAGAACAGTCCAAACYGCGCTCTGCTGAGGAGCGGAGGTTTCGGTACATGATTTCTGCCCCCCTCCTTGTGTAATGTTTATTTGCTGTGAAACATTAACTTTTTTCTTCCAAGGAGTGGCTGTCCAAATCCAAAATAGCAATCTGGAGGGAGCCCGACGGGGCCTCGCAGACCAACCAAGTTACGTTTCTCTTTGAGCACCACAGACCCGTCCTCTTTCACGGGACGAGGAGGAAAGCGGACACGAGACACCCGGGCTCCATCTTTGCATCAGGATGTTTGTTTTGAGGCACGACACTTTGATATGCTAACTTGTGCCGCTTCTCTTCTTCCCCCGAGATCAAACATAACTTTCCACGGAAGGATTTTTCTTTTTCCTGTTTTTCTTGAGTCTTTTTCACGGGGAAGAGACGGAGCACAATCATCAGAGGATCGGGATCTGCAGAGGCAGATAGCGTCAGCACTTTCAAGCTGATGGTTTCACTTTTTGTCTGTTCCGCTAATACACGGTTACGCCCACATGTTAATCCGTTTCAAGAAATGCTAATTACTTCTTTGTAAAGTCGAGGCGTTTGGCCTCGGGACAGTCTCATCACCAGATGTTACAGTTCCAATAGGCTGTGAAATCTGGGGAAGAGTTTAATAAAGAAATGGAGGAGCCCTGGCTGATCATGGAATAAAAAAAAATAATCCATTTATTCAAAGATCTCTTTAAGGAGCATTACCTGGGATACACCTCCTTGCTTTCCCAAAGGGCAGACCCACCGAACAGATAAGCTCAAGTGATGTTGGACGCGCTAATTGAGCACTGAGATATGTAAGGATTGACTCTGCCTGTTGACATCTTGCAGTCATCATGATCTTCACTGCATCATTAAGTCTCAAATATCTGAGGACACAGGAAAGGAAAAACGTTTCACGGGGTTCAAACGCAGCCAGGTATTTTTCAAACAATAGACACAACCTGYTGGGTCACAGGAAAGAGCCTGGCTTCTCCCCCCTCCTCCTTCTGGGGGCAGACAGGCTGGTAAATGTTTTACTAATCACAGGTTGTTACACAGGAAAAAAAAATTCCTTTTCTCCCCCTTGAGCTTGTCCAAAATTACTGCAAGGAGAGCTCAGGAAAAATCAAGAAGGTAAAGGAAAACCAATTTCATATGCATTAAGAATATATATTTATACATGTCCTGATCAATATCCTGGGTTCCTCGCACATTAAACCACTCCAACAGCTATGGAGGGCTTAACGGCCGAATTCTCCCAAGTTACGAAAGATCCTGCCCGTACTTGTTTGATCTGAAACATAATACCCCTTAATGTGACCCCTTGGAAAAATACTGGGGAAGGCAGCCAAGAAGAAAGAAAAGCTTCCCAGAAYGAACATTTCTGGCTCTTTCAGTTCCACAGAAAACTGCACATCTATAAACAGTCCAGATTTGTAAGTAGGGCAGGGAGGAAGGGGAAGAAGCGGGGAAAAGTTGCCACAGCAGAGCTAAAAGCTTCTGCCGTGCCGGGGGCCAGCGGCACGGCCCGGCGCGGGCGGACGGGCACGGAGCCCTTGCTCTTGCTGCAAGCCAGGGGCTCCTGTGGCTGGGACACTTCATATCCACCCGGTCCGTCTGCAGGGGGGGATCCAGCCCGCCTCGCCAGCTTCCAGAAACCAGTCTCTGCAAAAAGCCAGTCCGAGCTGGCACCCGAGCCCGGGGACGGCGCCGGTCCAAGATCCCACGTCCACGCGCAGAAGACCTTACAGCGCATTTGCTCTCACTCCGGAAATTGGACCGGCTTTGGCACCCGGCAGTAGCTTCAGCTACGGTGCAGGGAACGTGAGCTCACCTTCCCAACGGGAAAAAACCCGCCCTGCCGAGGCGRGCTGGCTCCACTGGCGACCCCCCAGAATCCGTGGCTTTGGGGATAGCAGAGATTCGAGAGGAGGGAGRGAGGTGGTTTGGCACATCAGGGCAGGGAGGAAGCTCCAGGCACAAGGGGATCGAGAAAAGAAAAGGAGTCACGACGCTGAACCAAAGGAGAAGCACGGGCCTTCAGCCCGATGCCAGCAGAACACCGAGTCCGGCCCGGCCGCACGTGCTCGAACCCAGCCCACGCCGGGCTCCAGGGGACCACGGCTTCCTCCCTCGGCAACGGCCTCGCGGAGCGGGGGCATCSCCCTCGAGCAGGGGCCTGCGGCACGCGGGGACCCGGGCAGCATCCAGCGTCACTTCACTTCACTTCACACCAGCGCCAGAGTCGCTTTTTGCATCTTCAGCTCGTTGGCAAAGTGCTTTGGGGCACTTCGTAGACCAAAACATCCCCGAGCGCCAGCTTTGCTCCTGCYCCTCCTGAGAAGAAGGTTGCCCAGGAGGGGAGCGCGGGCTCGGGGCGCCTTCTCCTTCCTCGGGGGACGGACCCGGAGCAGGGCCAGCGGGCGGGGAAGGAGCTAAGCGAGTTCCTGTTTTCTCGCGTGCAGTCGCGCACACACACGTCTCTTTGCAGGCCAGTTACTCTACTGCTCTCTCGGGAATTAAAAAAAGAAAAAAAAAAACTCACACACACACACACCCTTCTTTTGGAGAATTCTTCTCACTTCCCGCCCCACCCGCTGCACACACACATTTTACAACTTAGACAGCAATCAAACGTTTTCGGCTCCGATACGAGGCCTTTCTTGACACCCGTCCAAGCAGCACGCGAGAGCCGCCTGAATAGCTGCTACAGAGACGCGCACGGGGGGGGGGGGTCTGCCCGGCCGGCCGACCCGCGGGCAGGGGGGCCGCCGCGCTCGGGCACGGCCAGCCCCGCGCAGCCCCCCCCGACTCGCCGCTGCGCGGGAAGGGGCACCGCGTCCGGGCTGCAAACCGCCAGCAGAAGGTTTTGCATATACAACATACGCAGACATATATATATATATACATATATATATATATATAGCGGATGGGGAAAAAGGAGAGCGGCGGAGCACAGCCAGCGACCCGAAAGCCTCACGATTTCCGACTGGCGATAGTATTTCGTGTAAGTTCTTCCCCCCTCTCCTCCTTTAAGCTACGGTAAAAATAAAGAGTCTGCTTTCAAAGGCACGTTTCGGAACACGGCTGCGGGGTGTCAGGCTCCGCGCGAAGCTACCGCGATGCCCGAGCACCCAAGGGAGGAGAAGCGCCCGTGCCGCCGCCCCTCGGCGGGAGCATCCCCCAAGCCCCGAGCGCCGCCGAGCTTTCCACCTCGCATCGGAAACCGAGCGGGAAAGCTTCGTTCCCTGCCTCTCCGGCACCGAGGTGCGTGTTTTCCACAAAGAGGGCCCGGGGGACGGTGCTGGTCGAGTCCCTGCGCGAGAGCGGGCGRGGAGGGCCTGGACCCCCACCCGGAGCACCCAGGACCCCGCCGCTCCAGCAGCAGAATGCAGAATTCCAGAAGCAAATGAAGCCGCTTTCAGCTCCGGCTGCACGAGAGCCGGTACCCCCCGTTCTCCAGCTGACCTGTGACCGGGTCTCCCCTTTTCGTTTGAAAAAAGCATCATTTTGTGTCTAYGGGGCAGGGTGCTGCAGACCCCACCTCGTAAAGAGTTTTTTTGAAATGGTCCAGGAACTTCGAACGCCAGGATAATTAGAGCCAAAAGGAGTGAGAGGCTAATAAATGGCACGCTCCACAGGCTTATGAATATTTGAACTGTATTTCTCAAAATAAAAAATGTATATTGCTGCAAGTTATTGAAAACGGGTAACTCCAATGAACCTTGCTACCATCATGCTGACTAATAGAGTGATAAAGTGCTTAATCCATATTTACGTACATCTTATCTCATTGCAGTTGGCGCCAACAAATTAGCAAGGTCAATAAAAGCTATGTTTTATATTGCCGCTATTAAACGTATATACATATACATATATACATATATGCTTTTAAGGTGTCGTAAAGGGCACACCTAGATGTCTAGACACTCTGCATCCCGGGTCGCTGTCGGAAAGCTCTGGCTCCGAGCACAGCACGTCCCCTTGTCACAGTTGGGCTGCTCAACAACGGGGCACTGGGGGAAGGAAAATAAATAAATAAAAAAAAAATACTGGCCATGAACAATTTAAAGTTGTCTTTCAATTCCCTTGGGTAATTGAGAATCGCTGCAAGAAAAATTACAAGAAACATGATGCATCTATTTGGCAAGAKCCTGCGTTTGCCAGTTACCCAACGCCCCACGAAGGCGGGGACGGATACATTTCCAGCCTGGWGAAAGCCAAGAAGCAGTAACTTGCCCAAGCTTGAAATGCAAACAAATGGTAAAGATGGGGATAAAATCCACACCCTTGGACTCCAGAGTTTGGCAAAAAAAAAAAAGGGAAAAAAATCTTTCTCCCTATCTTTAACCAACCACTTCAGGCTGCTTAGCTACCCACAGCTGGCTTAAAGCCGACAATCATGGGCTGAAAGAAAATCCATTAGTGGGTCATGGGCTGAGGAACCAAACCAGCCCCAGCAGTTCAATGGTGGAAAACTGCACGTTAGCATCAAAAGCCTCCACTGCACCCAAAGACTGGGCATGCTGAGCCAAAGTTTGAGTCGCAGCAAAACCGGAGGCAACATGCAATGTCCTACTACCCACCTCAGCCCAGCTGCACACCACTAGCAGAACTAGCAGAGCCTACAGCAACTCACCCTTGCCGAAATTTTGCCTTGGCAGATCAAAGGGAGACGGCCATCAGCTACAGAAAACAAGCTCTTGCCATCAGAATAGCAGCTGATCTAGGCAAGACAGAGCAATGTGATTTTTCCCTTTTTCTTTTAAAGCAGTAGCATTTTTCTCTTGCTAAGAAACCCTGAAAGCTCCTGCAGACCCCAAATGGACAAGCCCCTTTACACGTGGGTCAGCACCACAAACACAAGCAATGCAAGCCTCTGCCGTTTACTTGCTAATTGCGTTTCAGCAAACCCAAATGCTATCACCAATGTGTCTAACTGGCCTTCTGTTTGCAGGAGAGAAATAACTACTTAAATAGTATCCAAAGAAGAAACACCCAACAGCACTCCAGTAAGCTTCCCCTATAATTAAATGGTCAACTATTACTATTGCACTGTTCATAAAAGCCTCTTACATGGCATAAGTGTCTGGTAACCAAAAAGTGCTATTGATCCAAGTAATGAATGGCTTCACGAAGAATTTTTTGTGTGTGAAGTCTGCATTTGGCCAGTGGGAACGTAAATTAAAGGCTCCTTTTGCTCTCACAGGATTTGTACGATTGTGATTCAAAACAGAAACTCGCTTTGGTCAACAGCAGATTTTTCCGTTTGTTTGCTTTGCCACTGCTGAACACAGATCTGAAGATAACGCTGGAATGAAAGGTGGAAAAGACAATGGGGATATTTTGAAAGGCTTCCAGAGGGGCTTTAGAGTGGTACAGGCACGAACAGCTGATTTCCCCACCAAACAATAAGTGAGAGATAAAAACTACATCAGCAAAGGATCAACAAGGTTTTCATGGAGAGAACCTGCCTCAAATCTTGCAAAGGTCTTTGAAGAAGGCAATGCACGTGAGGGCAAGTATGATGCAGGCAGTAAAATACACTGCAATTTCTCAGCAGTTTGTGACAAATTTCTCCTCCCAAGCCTCCTAAAATACTAAACTGCTATGGATTAAGAGGGAACAGCAAACAATCTCTTTTCAAAGGCCTGCAAGGTCATGGATGACCTCCAGGAAGTAAACAGAAGCAGGGAAGAGTTGTTCCCTAGCTGGAACAGARAGGAAACTGGGCTGTTTTCAGCTGATATGTTCCAGAAGTGTTTAATACCAGGTCTATTAATGGGCTTATTAGGCAATTTGAAACAGTAAAAAGCAAGAGACAATGTGACCATAAAACAGCATTTTAATTAGCAAAGGTTCTTTCCCCAACCCAAAGGTTCCTTCTGTGCATTCCTATTCTCAAAACAACCAAAGACGCCTTGTATTTCATAAATCAAAAAACTCATAAAACAAGCCCCTGCAATTGCACATTCCAGATAATGGTTCAGAAATAAATTAGGCAATAAATATCAAATAAAATAACCTCATCAGCAGTGGAAATCTACTCATTGGATAACCCGAAAAGATGCCTTCAAGCAGCTTATGCCTGGTAGCTCAAGAGAGGTAAAACAATACAGAGCTTTAATAAATCTTTTAACACATCACTGAAAAATAGCAATGCTCCTGTTTAACAGCCTGCCCGAGCCTAGCATCCATCAGAGTAACGGTGCAGCCCTGATGCCACTGATGCCAAAAGAAAGGATATCAGACCGACAGGCGCTTGTCAAAACCACGCAGGATTATCCTCCCTCGCAGCTGGSTCTCATTCACTATTCAGTGCCACCCATCAGCTACAACAAAACGCAGAAGACGACTCTCTCCTTTCTCGTGGAGGTGGCGCACAGCACAAACACAGCCAGCATCTAGGGACTGGCGCGAGAGAAATCTCCAAATAGATTTTTCAGAAATACTTAAGGGGACTAAATTAGCCCTGGCAGGAGATTTACTGACCACCACGGAAACTCACTGGCCCACTTACAAAACCAACCATGACTCCCGCAAAGCTATTTTGCTTGGTGCCAGGCACGGAGGCATTAACTGCACAGCGCTGTGCAAGGTTTGCATCAACGCTCGGGCAAACCAGCGGCACTCGCAGACGCAGAGCTCTCAACCCCACGCTGGGTCACGCAGAGYGGGTAAGAGCAAGGATGATGCTTAAGACAGGTTTCAACCTGCTCTCTTCACGGTGAACGTGTGGGCAAAACACAAGAAAAACAAAGCTGGGCCGCGGCGGCCCCCTGCACAAGTGCCCGGGCAGGCCGACGCGGCACCCTCGAGTTGCAATATTTTGTCTCCTCCCAAACCGAAGTTTCTCATGTGCTTTAGAGACCTCCCTTCCCACCCCTTGATCTAGGGCGATCAGACCGGAGCGTTCACCAGTCGTGAAGCCGCCCACGCGACGCGCTCCTCTGCGACATGGCCAGCACCCTGCTGCGCTCGGAGCAACGCAGACCCCTCTGCGGGGACTGACCCAGGGGCTTYGCAATCTAAAGCACAAAGCTTTAAGACTAGGTCTCCTTTCATTAACTAAGAGTGCAGCAGAGTCAACCCATATTTGCRCGGTTTGCCGCAGGTTTAGCAGAAGGCTTCATGGTTTTCATCCAAAGCTGCAGCACAAGCCCAGAGAACCGTCCGGTGCCAGCAACGCCAAAACCATTCGCTCCCCCCGAGCTCAGCGGGAATTCTTACCTTGCCAAAATCCCGGACGTCAAAGAGGTCAAAGGGATCAAACAGATCGCTGTTTCTTAACCCAAATTTGTCGTGACAGACTTTTAGGAACGTTCGAATGTTCTTCAAGCAGAGAAACTGGAGGGAACAAAAAAGAGGAGGAAGGAAAAATGAGTAAGGCAGGCTCCATTTTTAACTGAGATATACTAGGTTAAATTCACATGTGAAACAAGTTAACAGGAACACAGAAACTCGCACTGCAAGAGCGACGCGTTAGTTTATTTGTTGTTATGAAGATGTCAGACTGCTGGTGCCCTGCTAGGACTCTTGTGTTCTCAGCTGTGCACCAGAAGCAAACACCCTTATAAAAACCACACGGCACAGTTCAGACACAAGGTAACACTGCAGAACGGCTGGAAAACCCGACACGGGACGTTTCCCTTCCGCGGACTATAAATTACAGCTGATGTTCTATTGAAAAAAAAAAAGCGTATCTAACCATTTCTAATTTCACTGATGCCGGTCTGCGCTTCTCTACAGAAGGGACACACGTCGCGTTAATGCACGTTTAGCTATTTCCCCACCTACGCACGCGTACACACACGTCCCAAACAAAACAGCCCAAGCCAAACAAGAAATCGGGACGCTAAGAGTTGTTGGTTTCGCCTTGGGGTCTGAAGCAAGCGACAACTTATCCAACTCGGACGTCACCCGCTCCCGCGCGGGCGAGCGGCGGGGCGGAGCGCCAAGCCCGGCACGGTCCTGGCCGGCAGCTGCCGGGCCCGAAGCTCAACCAGAGAAGCGGCTCCGGAGCCGGCTCGGCGCCGCTGCCCGCGCCGGGGCGATCGCTGGGACCGCCCGCACAAAGCTTTGCTCCTCTTTAATTGCAGCCTGTCTGAAAGGGCAGAGCGCTCGCCTCTCGCGGGACCACCCGATGTTACTCAGATGGCCCAAGCGGCAGAGCCACCTTATGTCTCTCTTTCAAGAAAGCCCCGTCTCCGACAATAGCGATAATTGGCCGTTTGTTCGCGAACGTCGGGGATTTTGAAGCCTGGGGACTCCAGACGGTCTCGCTCCRACAGTGACGCCTGGCAGCACGGGAGCCGGGAGGAGGAGGGCGAAGCTGGGCCTCCTCCAGCTGCACCACCTCCATCGTTCACCAGAAGCGGCCGGGTGCACCGAGCACGCCAATTAATTTCGCTGCTTCTTCAATCTGCACGTTACCCCAGAAAACACGCTCGATTTACCGCAGCATTTTCAAMCGATTGTTCCTTTTCAACAAGCTCTTTGCCGATATTTATGCCCCGACACGCACGGGCGCGCTGGGGAGCGAGCCATCAGGACGCAGRCGCAAGCTGCTCCGGTCGCGCCGCGCCGCGCGGGTTAGCGCGGTTTTGTCGCGTGGCGTTATCTCTACTCTCCAAGTCACCATCAAACCAGTATCGCACAAAACCACTGCTTGCAAACATCAGAGTTCAAAGCAAGACAAAATAGCCCTTTTATTTTTTTTAATAAATTAAAAGAACCAAAGCACAGCCTTTTTGGCCCATCTTATCTCCACCGGCATGACCACGACGAAGCTTGTTGGTATTGCTGCATTCGGGTTTGTGGCTAAGGGTTAGGAAGGTTACCACATCAGAACAGGCTAGTTCACCTACAAGGGAAAGGAGCAACTGCGTAACCTTCTGCTCCGTCCCAGCCCCCTGCACGGGAAGCTGTCGAGCGACAGCTCAACTCCCCCCGTGCCGCGGCTGTAACGCAGGACATGAACATCGCATCAGAGCGTTCTCATTAGACGAGCAAGTGCCAGAGGCAGAAACCAAAAACAAATCTGTTTTTCTAGGGCATTCCTCTATCTCACATAAACACTGCAGTAAATATAATCTGTCTAGACAGAGAGTTTTTTTGGAATTGCTTTCCAGCCCCTCTTGCCGATATGGGTTATTTCATAACTCCGTCTTCTGGGTCTCCGCAAGAATTTACATCCTGTGCAAACCAATTGCTTGCAGCAAGGGTGTATTTTCAGTTGTGTTGCAGTCTCATTGATCAAAGTTTCTACCAYGTGTTTATTTTAAATCCTTTTAAGCCTCCATTTTTAAAAGTTAATGACACAGGTTATAGCCATAATTGCACACCAAGAGGCAAGCTGCCGTTGCAGAAATGCCTTGCCTTTCTTCAGCCCTCGGATCATCCATCCCTTTCTGGTTGTCCCAATGCTTGGGCAGAAGCGAAGGCCGAAGCGCTCGGGAAAGGTCTTCTCTCGCTGCACTGACGTTCAGTGAAGTGAAGGAGGCAGCTGAAGGCATGAGAACCAGAACTCCGCACTATACATTTTTGGTTCCAATTCCTGAAAAGCTCAAACCTCACACCACCTCATTTCTGAAAGAGAGATCACATATCCAAGCAAGTGAGATGGCACCATTTTTTTTTTAACCAGCAAATCCCACAATTTTAGATTGGATGGAGCTACCCTGATCTCAGCTCATCCTCGGCGAGGAAAGGCAGGACCAAACACTCCACTGAACATCAGCTGCATCCAACTGTCTTTGCTCGTCCAGCTCAAATCTGGAAATGCTCATGCCACCAGCTGCTAAATTAGTACAAGCCCCCCATGGTGGTGTCACTGCCTTCCCCACAGCTCCAGGTAATGTCTGCAAAAAGCCACCAAGCACTGCCACTGCACAAAGCCAGCCAGCTGCTGCGCTCACGCAGATGACAGGTGTCGAGCAGGAATCCCGTAATCCATATAAAGCTGTCAAGAAGACCTGATGCAAAACACAAAAAGGGAAGGTAGCAGCAACTCCTTAAAACATCCTCCAGCGTACCTCACCGCCGGAGGGAGCTGGCACTGAACTTGCCTGGCTGGAGCACAACGAGGAAATCCACAGTGCAGGATGAGAGCAGTAGCTAAATTTCAGCCCTGTTCCTTACGCACAAAGCAGGTTGCATGCAACAACGCAAGCAGGTGGCAGGATCCAGCAGGACCCCTGTTCCTCATACCTATCTGCAAAGCAGCACCTGGTGCTTTTGCCAAGAGGTGCTTTGTGGCTCTCTTAGTATTGAGCGAGGACTGAATTGTTGGCTTGATAGCATTCGTTATTCAAGGGCCACAGGTTAGAATCAGCTACGACGGAACAAACATGAGCTACGCTGGGGCCATTTTAGTCACCAGTCAATGACAACTTTGAGAGAGTAAACGATGCCCAGGAGAAAGAGATGAAAAATCAATGTTCTCCACAGGGCCCATCCRACACCTGCCAAGCCCCAAACCAATGGGGTCATTTACATGCTTCAGGTCAGACCAGTGTCAAAACACGCGGCTCAGCTGGAGACCCACGGTCCCTCCAGCGCCGGAGACAGCGGGGACCAGGCACCACCATCACCACCCTCCAACCTCTGCTCAAACTGAGCTCAGCCACTGCTGGGGGTAGAAAAACCCATCCAAATAATCAGGATGTGTCCTTCAAGCCCCGCAGGAGGTGGGATCAATAGAGCACAGGGCAGCGAGCAGCACAGGGGCTGTGCCGCAGGGCACKGATGTCCCTCCATGCCAGACAGCGTGCCCACGGGGTGTACGGCTTCATCAGGCAGCTTGGAGACCGCTCACGGTCACCACTCCTTCCCCATGGCTGTGCTCTGGCGGAAGCAGGCCTGGTCCACCAAGGAGAGCAGCTCCGGGTGTGCTTCACGTCCCCCTCAGTGCTACCGAGGGAGGCGGATGCCAGGAATCCAGATGCAAGGTATGCTTGCATACATACGCATATATAACTAACATTTCTTTATTTGGTGCCTGGGACAAGCCAAGAGCCCCCGTTCATCATCTCAAAGACACTCAAAAGGATTTCAGCAGAAAGAACAATGAAAAAAAWTTTTTTTTTCAGGTTGTTTTTTGTGGGAGTGATGAACAGAAGAGTAGCAGCAAGGTTATCTTGGGGAGCAGAGAGCAGGCTCCAGGGAGCAAAGGCAGAGCAGATGCAGACACTCAGGTCTTTGCTGGACCTTAACCCTTCGCTTCCCACTGCTGCAGCGCCTAGAGGGGTTTTGTCAGCCGGGGCACAAGGTGCAACAGCAGCCACGTCCTCCCTCGCCCGCCACCTCCGACAAACYGGTGGCCATTTAACGCAGCGACCCCCGGGCCAGCCTGCACCTTGACCATCCATCTCCCCCCAGCCGTCAGCGCCACGTCAGCTAACATCCAACCCCACGCTGAAGGCTAGTGCCTCAACCGCAGCGAGTAAGGACATACAGTGTTTTTAATTACGGCTCGGTGCCTCAAGCATAGTCCTGCATCACCACGTAGGTGCCGAGACYGCAGGGACCGGAGAGCAGCTGCTGGTCATCCCCGAGTATGGTACGCATTAACATTCCCCTTGCCCGGGACTCAAACTTCCAGCCTTTCTCTTTAGCTAAGCCCAGCTACAACTTAAACAAAAAGATCTATTACCAAATTAATAAATAAATCAACCCATTCCAACCCAGAGGGTTGCAGTCACAGAAGTCCTGGCTCGTACCGGCAGTCCCGCGGGATGCAAAAATGAGCAAAACTCAGGGCTGATTCTTTCACAAGTAAACAAGATAAAAATAGGATGTTTTACAGCCTCATTAAACCTAGACCAAATCGGCTGTAGCAACAACCGCCGGCCTCATCAGCATTCGGCACCTGAGACGAAAGAACCAGAAAACCCCAGGCGTGCTGCTGCCGCATTCCCTGCCCTCGGCCCGCGGCCCATCCCCTCCTCCTCGCTTGCCCTTTTTAGGTACCACCACTTCTCACTGGAGTCCCCGTATGACTAGGCAGCCAGYGGCACCTGTGCTGGCTAGACAACAGCCATTTCCGATGAACGTTCTTCAGAAAGGACCCAACGACTCGAGCGTGTCTGGCTTCGGTTGGAAACGGTCCTCCCCCAACCTTCCTCCCTCAGCACGGAGAGGGGGAAAAAACAGCACGGAGTCGCACAGCTTCCCAGCCCGGAGAGCCGCGTGCATCGCTGACGGCCACCAGAGCCCGGTTCGTTAGGGGAGATGGCCAAAAGGGAGACTAGGTGGTCTGCGAACGCAGAACCACCAAGCTGCCCAAGGTGGGACTCGGAGGACGTTCCCGTCCGTCCAGCGACGGCGAGCCTGGGGTCTCGGTGACACACGTAACGGCACGGTAAAACGCAGGACAAGGACGGCAAGGGGGCAGGCAGCTTGGCTGGCAGGGCAGGACCGTATGAAMGCTCGTAGCTTACGGAAGGGCAGCGAGGGCAGGAGAGGCGGGCTGACACTTCGGGAGGAAGTCCGGGGGAGGGACGGAGCCGCGCACAAGAGCGCCGGGTGGCCGGGCACGAAGCCACGCTGCTGAACCTCATCCAAAACGGYGCGCGTGAAACGGACCCCGCAGCAYGCGAGGAATGCTGCAGCTTCACCGTTCCAGATAAGCCGCTGACGAATGACGAAAGTAACTTTCTTTAGCACTTCCTGACCGTGATGCAAGGTTTCCTCTTATCTCGCTGCCGGCACAGCTCAAAAGCACCGGGCAAAAGCAAGTCCCCGATGGGGAGCCAGGAGCATCTGTTTAATCACAGCCTTCGTGAACGGGGGAAGGGAAGAGCAGCTCTCACTGACAGAGAGCACAGCCTTGCTGCGATTAACGGGGCAACGGGTATCCCATGGCACAAACCTCCCAAGAAAGCCAAACACTCGTTTCCCCGTCGTGCCAAGTTCTGCCGTGCTACTYGGGCATTGCAAAGGGGCACCAGGAGTAGGGAAGGAGGAGGCACAAGCCTTAGAGAACAACTGCCGTGGAGGAAGGGGAACCTAGCCTGTTTTTTCTCCAAGTAACACAGACCACACGCAAAGGCTAAAATCAACCAGCCTCGCTATTGCTCTCAGGTATGAGAGCGTATTAAGTATATTGGGAGCATCAGAGAACCAGGTGGAGACAGAAGAGTGTATGGCCAGAATAAACTGCAAGAAAGGGACAACTGGCAGCTCTTCACAAAAAAGTCCTCTGACGTGCCCAGGAGCTAAACAGGCCTGCAACTGATCTAAAACACAGAGTTATTAAAGTTTCTTTTATTTTACGTGCTTCAAAGGCAAGCATAGAGAGAAGGTCTCAGAGCATCCAGCAGGAACTGCAGGGCTGGAGCTGAAGTGACTTTGCATTTGAAACTGTGCACGTGAAATCATAACCTTTAACTGCTCGTTTCYCCAAACGGCTGTCTGATCTAGCTAGCTTCCAAACCAAGGAGTTATGGAGGGAATTTCAGGAGCRGAAATAAAAGTCAGAAGCATAAGCAGAGCTTGCTTCACCCTCCACTGGCAGTACAAAGTCTTCCGCAGCTTTGCTCATTCTCTCGCTTCGCACCATAATCTCTAATAAAAACGATACAAAAATACACCTCTAGAAAGTTTCCCTTCCATTTTACATCTGAATTCAAGTCACAGCTCATCAATTACTTTGGATGGACAGATTGAATTTCTGGTTGTTGAACTGCAGATTTATCTACTGAAGTGGGGAATGAAACTATTTCTCAAACAACTTAGTGCTATTATTTCCTTATTTAAAGGACATTTCCATAGCAGAACACTCATGGGCTGGACAAACTCCACTTAGAAAGACTGATTAATGAGCCCAAAATACTGGTGAACACCAACCTCACTAGAACTYCTCCTTCATCCACCTCCAAGCAATGACAAGTCCTGGAACAGTACCTGAGGGTAATGTTAATCCTTTATTTTAGCAAACAGCAGTAGCTTGTCAYGAGGAGGCACCTGGGAAAGCTAACCCTGAGCTACAGCAGGCAAGAGTACTTCTCCATGAGGAACATCCAGCCAGACCTCTGACCAGAGGGCTGGAAACCTACTGTAAAAAAAAACAATTAACAGAAAACAGTGGGAAGTGGCCTTGAGAATAACTTGTTAAATACACTGAAGTCACAAACCTCAACCACAGAGAAATGGGAATGACTTTCAGCAGTGCTCGAACTAGAGTTGGCAAAACATTAACCYGCACTCCCAGATTTCAAACCAAACCCAAGCCCTCTCCTTGCTTCAGTAACTCAAGGCAAACACCTCAGAGGTGGCAGATGTTAAAAGGACATAGGAGAAGAGATGCATGAGAGATGCAGCACAAGGTCAAATAAATTACTTGATGAGATACAGAAGTAATACGTAGTGACATATAGAAGTATTACAGAAAATGTGACATCCATATATACGTTTTCTCTACTTCCAGGGAGGAAACCACGCACAACACAGAGGAACTGTCCCTCTCTGGGCGTTGCTGTCACCCAGCCAAGGAGCACTGGAGAGGCCAAGCCCAGAGCTGCGGAAGCTGCCGGGAGCTCGTCCTATTTTATCATATGAAAGTTTTGCTGACCCCTGAACTTCCCCTGAGGATCGCAGCAGTCTGGGACTGCAGGCTCATTTCCTCCATTACATACACGCACACAAAAAAGTTAATCCAGCAATTTGGTGTGTGTGKGGGGGGAAATCCACCATCAAGCAGCTGGTCTTACGAGTCCAAAATAACAACGCAGGGCTGGTGGAAGGGACAAGGGCTCCGGGCTGCGTAACGTCTCCCGCTTTGGAAGAGGGAAAGGAAATCGCAGGAAAGCCCCAGCCCTCGTGCCCCGGGACATGCAGTCTCCACAGTGCAGACGCTTAAAGCTCTAGCTTTAAAAAGCCGGGCTGAGCCGTCCCGAGCGGCACGGCAGGAAAGGTTCGTTCACGCCAGCGCAGCAAGAGTCAGCAAAGCGCCGCCCGCGGCGGGGAGGCTCGCGTCGGGCTCGCGGCCAGCGGACGCGCATCTCGGCCCCTTGGCACGGCCGCAGCTCCCCCCGCTCCTCYGGGGCTCAAATCGTCCCGAGGAAGYGCGCGGCCCCTCGGGGACACGCGGCCTCCATCCCGCTCGCCGCGGCTGGGCGCTTTGCTCGGCACAACACAGCCTGCTTTGGAGGACGGTCTCGTATCAGAGGGCCATCAAATGAAGCGCAGGGACTTTAAATGAGAGGAAGGAAGCTGCAACTTCCCAAAGAAAACCATCAGACTTGCTCAKGACAATACTTCCCTCCTTTGTGAGGCCCTTGGAGATCTGCAGACGCAGGGCTCCACTGAAAAATTAGGAATCATTAAGGTAGCAGAAGAGCTTCACTCGTTAAGCTTTGGAGCATTTCATCAGAGACACATACAGGTTGAAATTCTCTGCTCACATCAAGAAACAGGGATAACCCAGACCCTTCGCCCAACAACCACCCAAAATTCAGTAGCTCCAACAAGTTCAACAAGGATCCGAACGCYGCATTTGGGGTTTGCAAACCCCAAAACCAGGCCACTGAAATTTTAGAAAACCCTAACTGAATTCCTTACATCRTATCAGGCAGCTGACTACGCTTCAGGGATTTCTCTTTCAGGATGCCTTTACACATTAAATCCAACCATTTTCTCCTCTTTGCTGGAAGACATGCAGCTCTGTCAAGGGAACTTAGCTCAAGAAAGAAAGAATAAAAGAAAAAAGTTATCTTTGTTTCTGGTATTGATGCAAAGTCCTAAATTCATGTTTGCCTTGCCAAGGCTTGCACTAAATACGTGCAAGCCTTTTGTGCATAAAATATGACAGTAGGTAAAACAGGGATAGGATAAGTAAAAAGGAATTATGATTATAGCTGATCAAGAAATTGGATACCTTCTCAYACACTGAGCTTTCAGCAAAGAAAATTCAAAATGTTTTGGCCAATCCAAAGTATTAAGACAGGACTTGACCTGAACCACRACAACCAAATTATAACAGAGAATTCAGCTGCTGTTCAGGAAAAGGAAGAATTGTGTAACCTTGTATAGTGTTACAGTGTAACGATRCGCTCATACAAGACTTTCCAAGCACGCATTGTTTTTTCTGCTCTTCAAGCTGGCGCAGGGAATCAGACCATGAGGAACTTTTGACAGGCCAGCGATGAGAACAGCTATGGCATTTCTCTGTGACAGGTAAGTAGCAGCCAAGTCAGGAAATCAAACCTTGTCAYGTCAAGTATTCAGGCCAGACCTGTGAGAGGAAGCTCCAGGCAGTGGCCAGTAAGTCTGGACTAGTTCAAGTAATTTGCAGAACTTACCTTTTCCTATTTAAAGCTAAGCTGGCCTGCAAACGCTGAGCAGCAAACTCTGACACTGGGGGCAGATGTGTGCCAGACAGTGGGATCGGACTTACTGCTTGCAATAGCTGCCCATCGTTTATGCAAAACTACCAGAACAATCCAAGATATTAAATAATAACCAAACACGCTTGTTGAATTTAAGACTTATATATCAATTCATAAAGGCCCCAGTTTCTTATCATACGGGCTAACTTCAAATACTTGCTGATATTTTCAGATACCCTACCACTGCTACATAACACTATGGCTCTCAGACCATCTTTGAGCTGATCATGCCAGGCTGCCACCGTCACGCAGAGGCATACCGTCATTTCAGGATGCACATCGGTCTCAYTGCAGACATAATGCACTTTTAAGAAATCTTATTGTAAAAGTTCTGCCTTGCCATTGAATTGATAGCACACCATCTTTCAACATCTAAAAGACTTCTCTGGCAAGACCTTCCATGAATGCCATTGCATTATTCATGCATCATGAGCACATGCACATTTTCCTCCATAAAGGTCACGGTTTTGGGTGATGCAATTAGATTCACTTCAGGTTCAGAAAATCTTAGAAATTACAACCAAATGTGCTATTATCCTCACTGCAAGGAAGTGCCAAGTCACAGGCCATGAATCAGAAGCTCTGAACAAGAAAGTCTCCCAATAGGTTCATCCCACTGAGCTGAAGTAATGTGGCACACAGACRGAAAGCAAAACTGGACAGCAAAATCTCAGCCTTGAAAAAACGTTTAAATACTACATTTGCTTCAGATTTGTTACATCATTGGTGATGAAGGAAATAACCACCTAGAACAGTTGCAACCTTTTGCTTTTCGGTTTAAATGACAGGACGTATTTGAAGATACAGCAAGAGGTCTTAGAAATAGAAGTTACAAACCTAGAAAATACACTGTTCTCCCAGACAACTCTGTGGACAAAAGTGCTAGGAAGCTGAATTGCCTCCAGTGGTCAATGATTTACCCAGTCTTGCCAGAAAAAAAAAAAAGAAAGAAAGAAAAAAGAAAAAACACCCCTCATAYTATAGGAAATTGGCCCTGCGAGTGGGGCCTCGCGTGTAAGCCTCAAGGAGCAACCCGCCGCAAAGCAGCTGCTCCAAGCCTCCCAAGTCCATTTTCACCCAGAGATCTCTGCTTACAGTGAGGCTTATGGAATCTGCTAGATCCAAATTTCCTGTGCAGGTAATTAATCTGAGACAGAACGGCARGAGCAGGAGTAGGAAGTAACACTGTGTTTGCAAGGTAACAACATACCGAGAACTATTTTAAACACATGCAATGTGAAGGCAATTGCTCTGGTTCAACAGGTTACAACAAAACCTTTTATTTTCCTTCCATTAAGTTTGTTTGTTTCTTTTTCTTTTTTTTTTTTTTTAAATCTAACTGCTTTAGTGTTTCGGATGTGGAGAGCAAGGCTGCACAGACACACGTGCAGACACGCACCAGCCCCTGGAGCTCTTCTGGGGAGTATCTGTGTCTGCAAGATGGCCAAACCAGATTCAGGGCTCCACGCGTGTGTTCCCTGTAAAGACCAATTTCCATAATGCTTGGGAGACAAGAGGCAGGACAACCCTGACAAGGAGCGAGAACTTCCTCTCGCGTTGGTACATGTCATATCGATTCCCAAGCCGAGTCTCTGTCATTGCCGAAGTGAGACAAGACTGGAAAAGGCACCTCCAGCTTCACGCACTTTGCAACTGCCCACACATTTGACTAAGGCTTTATTTTAGCTACTGTTAGCCTGCAACATTAAACCCATCTTTCAGGGCAAGAAAGATGACCTCCACTTTGGAGCACGTCCCTTTGGGGTCCATTCTCCAAGGGCAAGATGGTAGATCAGGAWTATTTATCACTGATTTCGCAAAAGCAAATCACGCTCATCCAAACCGATTGCTTTCCCGAAAGAAAACAGAAGACATGATACAGCTGCAGACGTGATATACCTTGAACTCAGCAAGACTTTTGACACCACCTCCCTCCCAGAGGGCCCTTCTGCATCACAGAAACAAGTTCCCTCATTGCTCTTCCCATGACTACACACAAAACACGCCCAAGGGAATGAGGCAAACTACTAACAAACCATCTATTTCAAAATGTAAAGGAGGGAAAAGCAGAGAGCCACTAATTAGAACCAAACTTCTTGTATTTTTTTTTTAGTAATAGAAAATAAACACCGTTGAAAGTTTCAAATGACAAAAAAGAAACTATTAATATTAAAGATAGAGACTATTTAAAATGACGCATGGATCWTCTTTTTGCCTTGTTCTGTTATTTTCTCTATTTTATATATTTTGCAAAATACAAACAAACACTGGGGCAGCTGGGGCCTTGCTGCATTTGACCTTAAGYATCTCTGGCAAATTTTTGCTTTCTTTGCCCGCTCTGCCCAGGAACATCGGCCGCACCAGCTGCGCGGAGCCGTGAAGCAGCGTTGGCCCCAAGGAGCCACAGCAGAGCCAGATCTCGGCCACGTTTCGACATGGCAGAGGGATCTGCCGCCAGAAGATTTAGCAAGCAGTGAGATCATCTCCCTAGCTGTTTTTTTTAAACCCTGTAATATAACTTAAATGTGGATGAGACTTCTGCTACGGAACTTGACACACTGTTCAAAAAATGCTGAAGTAACTAGATTTGGCCAAAAAATAATGCAGGGGGAGTGTTTCCCTATCTCCTYGAAATAGCTTTTTGCTTATCTTTCCCAATCATTTTTAATAGCAAGGCTGTGAATCCATTGCAGTCCGGCTCTGAGCTTCCTGGGCACCACGAGAAGTCTCCCACCAGCCTCCAGCAGACGTCGGATAGGTCCCCAAACCCACTCAACTTTCTCGTGACAGCTCTGAAGCCATTTCTGCCTATTAGGAAAGAGCAACTCGTCTATGAACCCAGAAATRAAGCATTTTTTCTTTCTAAATAAAGCGCTCTGGTTACCTTTTATGATTTGCATTCAGGGTATCAGTTCCTTCCCCCTTCAACATTACAAGGAAATTAATTAACTGAAGAGCAACTGCAAGTATCACAAAGCTTGGGGGGCTGAGGGGGACAGGAACTCAAGGTTTTGAACATGGCTTTCAACGCACACGAGATGAAAACCAGAGTGAGCTTCGATGGAGAGGAGGGTGGACGGGGAGGCCATCARCACTGCTGCGGTATCGGGTTTGTGGGGGGTGTTTTAAAAAACACAAAAAACAAAAAAAAACAGAACATCAAGCATCATTTCAGATCACTCGAGCATTGCAATGAAAGCCAGCTGAAAGGCAGAAGCAAAAACCCGTCGCTCCTGGCTTAATAACCGACGGCGGAGAGCCCGGCTGCTGGGGAGGACGCGGAGCCTCCTCCGGCCAAGGGCTCCCTGAACGCAGATCGCGAGCCCCCCCGCCCTCCCCAGCCGCCGAGGGGAACGCGCGACTTCAGGGAGGGCTCAGGCCCTCCCTGGGATATTAACTGCTTCTTAAGCACGTCCACGCTAAAAAACAAGGCGAGAAAACCCCCCTCGCCCACGGTCCCGAGCTGCAGAGCACCGCCGCCTCTCTCTGCCCCGCGGTCGCCCGAGTGTCCTGCAACAGCCTGCAGCTTTTTCTAATAACTTTGACACAACAGCTGCTCCTCGTCTGTTCAGCGAGGACTCACAGAGCACTGTTTATTCCCCCCCCCTTCCTGCCAGTCTAATCTCACTGCCTGCCGGAGCGCTGGGGCAGGCTCAGCTTTGCAYTTCCACGTGCCGTGCCCAGGGAAACGGCCCCCAGCCGCACGCGGGCTGCCGGAGAGCGGGATTCGGGCCGCTTCGCGGGCCGAGGGAAGGAGGGAGGAAAGCAAGCGCCACCAAAGCTACGGTTTTATTTTGCTTCGGTTTCACAGCTTGTCCATTATCCCTATTCACGCCGTAGGAAGAAACATGTTACTTTAAAATAAATAAATAAGAGATCACTTTCCACTTCCAGTTATTTTTGCGAAGTGGAGCTTAAYGAGTGACACCAGCCAACATTAACGCAGCGCTGCAAAGTTTCCCAACGCGCAAAACGATTCGGTGCCAAAACGAACTAAAGATGCTTTCACACAGCGGGATAAAGACTATTGCCTAACGTTTCAAGCAGGTATTTTCACCAAATTTTAGCAACCGCGGCAGCTGCTCCAAACCTTTCAGGGTCCGGGCACATCACCCCTGCCCGACCTTCGCTTCAGGGAGAGCCGTAAGCCGACCGAAACGCAGCGGAGCTTCCTTTCTGAGCCACCTCCTCCCAAACCTCTCCCCGAGCACGGGCCAAATCTACCGCCTGCGAGCGTTCGTCCCCCCTTCCCCAGCCCACGGGGCCGGATTCACTGCTACAACACAGCTCCCACGCCGCAGCTCACTACAAACCACTTCTGTGTGATGAAAACAGGCTACGGAAAATTAATCTACTGGCTGCTTAGTTTGCAAAGCTGCTTAAAAAGCTTAGATTCCCTGGCTCGTAAGAACCGCTGCTGAGAGCAGATCCCACAGATTATGGGAAATAAGGCTCTGGATATTTATATAAAGTAATACTTTGGGAGTATAACAAGATCAACAGAGCCCTCTAATCTAATAGCTGCATCATACTCCCTCAGCCTCTAACRTTTGCTTATTTGCTCTATTAACACCACAGGGCACGTTCAAGGCTGGCATAGCGGTTGTTAGAAGTCCTCCTGYGCCCAAAGAGGGGATGAAGATGAAAGCTGCGCCCAGCACCTTCCACCGCATTCGTGCTACCTCCGTACTAACCTTAGTTTAGGGTGGAAAGGGGCAAATTCTGACTTTCCACCCCAAAGTCTCCCCATATGCTTTGTCCAAATAGTTTCCAGCTTACGCTTAGTATTTTTTGAGGCAAGTCCTCCTATCTGAACTCAACTAACAGGGACTAATATCCARTATCAAGGAAATATCTTTTTTAGTCTAATAAACTGAGATTGCTGCAACCAGGGCAGAACAAGATTGTTTTTTAAATGCTGCTCATGAAAGGATTTAGTTGCAAGTTTAATATGTATGTGTAATGATACACGCAACACTAACACCCTTGCAATCCTGCAGCTATCCCTGATTTACACTCATTCAAGCATGAAAACCAGACTGGAATTTCCCACATATATCCCTTCCCTACAGCAAGACGAGAAAAGCCAGTTATCCTCCGGAGCTGAATTTTCTCATCCCTCTCTCCATCCCTGCATTGACACAGCTCTAGTCGAAGCCAGGTATTTTACTAGTGCAAGTACCGCAGCTGGAAATAGGATTTACCGGTGTATTTACACAGTACCAGGCAGATGTGAACAGTTACACCGGTATGAAGACGACTTATCTGAGCAAAGCTCACTACTTAAAATATCTGAAAGAAACTCTGCATAGCAGCGTAATTGCATTTGCAGAGCAGGGAGTGTTAGGGAAGGTTGTATTGCTTTAGCTGGGCTGGCCTAATTAATTTGGTACAACTTGAGCATGGAGATAAGGCCCAGGGGACTTGCTGGGGTGGAACATAAACGCTACRTTACAGCGAGAAGGGTTAGGAGCGGGACTGGAAACGGCATCTGATCCGCAACTCCCCTCCTTCCACCGCTYGGCTTGTAAAAACCATCTCCTCCCAAAGCAATCCGCTCCCACTGTTATCATGTTGGAAATTATCTGGACCYGAAAGGACAATCCTCAGAGCTCCTAATGGGAAACGATCGATGTATCTGAAAGGCAGTGGCTGCAAAAAAGCTCGCTGACCCCAAAACTAAAGTTACTTTATTGACAYGGGATGGGTGAGACAGTGCCAGCAYGCAGTTAGATAGCAGCTTTTCATTTCCCCTTTTTTTGAGGGTAACTCTGCCATATTTTCCCCTTGCCACGTGCCTCTCAACTTGGATTAATTTCCACTGCTCAGGCAAGCATATATAACACTACAACGCAGCGATCTTCCTTCTGCTTTCAAACAATTCTTCGCTTAGCAACCGCCTCCCACAACACATACACAGTGTAARAGGTATGGAGAATTCACCAGACTGTCCATACGCAGCACTAAAAAAGCATTACAGAACTAAGGATTAGCTGCCCGAGATCTGTGTTTATGCAGAACGTCATCATTCGCCTTAGACTTGGCTGTGCACTAACCTGGCCCAGCCCTGCTTTTGCACACAGGCTCTGCTCACCCAAACCCCCCCTTTTTTTTAAGCACAGAATTAAAGTGCAAGAACAATTACACAGATTTTTGTCAGACTACCATATACTCAGCTCTACGCAGCCTGAATCGGGAGTTATTACGAACATTTGTTCAAACAGCAGCACGATACTTTCAAAAAGCAGTATAGCAAGTAAGACAGGTCCGACGCCTGCAAAAWTTACTGCAGTGCTTATTAGGCTGAGCTGTTAAGAATAAATCGCTCCTCTACATACTGCARTCAGGGCTAGACAGGAAAAAAAACCCTAAAGGTTACACAGTATTTTACAGAGCTATAAACACCAAGGAAGATAAGATATCCTTCTTTAAGGTGCAGCTTCCAACGTGAGAAGCTGTTACTCAAAACGGTACCACCTCAAGTTGCACGGAGAAAAGGCCGCCCGTCTGCCGAGCGTGTTTCAGGGAGGGGAGAACAAACAGCATTTTGTGTAAAGTCATCATGACCCATCGCTTCTAGCTGCATCCAAAAAGCAGACTAGGACTTAAAAAATAATAAAAAAAAATCCCACAAGAAGAATGTTCCCTCTCCAGGCCTGGAGGAGTGACCAACATCTGCCTGGTGGACATCTGGCAAGAGGCTCCCATCTCGGAGAGGGGCAGAAAGTCAAGGCATCACGCAACATCCCTCGTCATCTCACAAATGACGTGTCCGTGCAGGGAAGAAAAACCTTTTTATAACACCTCTTTTAAACCTTTRTAACACCTCTTCGACTCCTCGAGGCAAACCAGTCGCCACGCGTCAGGCCACGCAGGACCGGACAGTCCCACGTTCAGGTCCGTGCCACTACGTCAGACCTTACGTGCTACCACCCAAGGAGCATGCACGCACGCGCGCTCGCCCAGGGATACGCACGCACATTCCAAACTAATCGAAACCATTTCCCCAAAATGGGCTGTTTTTCCTCAGAAAGCCCTTTCCTTACTGCACGGTTTCTAAATGAGCTTGTGTGTTTACGTGCATATAAAGATGCATACATAAATGCACCTATACGCACGTTGGTTGATCTCTGAGCCGCCGCAGCCCGCAGCTCGCTCCGCGGCTCCCGCTCGGCTTTCCCACGCTACGGCACGCGCRTCCTCACCGGCTCGCTCCGCAGCGCGTGCTTTGAGCCCGTCCCGCGCGGCGGCGGAGGGCCGCTCAACGCAGAGGCACCAATCCATCACCGGCGGGAGGGACGCGGGGAGGAACGACCACCGCCGCGGCCCTAACCGGGAGGGTCGGGAAGCTCCCTCCAGAGCTGCTCCGCACTAAGCCGGCCGCCGGGAAGGCCGCCCGCGCCGCCCACCCCCCGGACCTGCCCTCCCCAGGCTGCTCACCGCAGCCCTAGGAGCCAGCAGAGAACTGCAGACACTCAGCGAAGAAGCTGGAAGTTTAACTCGAGCAGCCTCCCACGTGCCCGACCCACGTTTCCTTCCGCGGGAGCCGACTCGACCGGCTGCACCGTTGCTCAGTCCCGCTGAGACGAGCGTAAATCGAGCACGAGTCTCGCTCCGGATTATTTTGGTGGGGCAATCTCGCAGGCACGAGCCACAGTCACCGGGATCACTGCCCACCGCTTGTTAACTGAGGGCATATTCGTCCAGAAAAACACAAGTTTTCAGTCCTAAAATACTTTCTTAATACTGCCTTGAGTAAAAGGCATCAGGATAAATTCACTGTTTTGAAATTAAAACAGTACCAGTTTGCCAAGGATCAGAAAAAAAGTCAACAACTCTGATTTTAGYTTCCAGCCTTCTCACAGGCTTTTCCTTAGTATCAAGTTTTAGTCCAAATCAGACTCTCAACTTTCGAACTTTTGTCTCTCCTTCTCCCCCACATGAAACGATCTCTCAGCTGTTTTGTTCCCACCACATTTTCTGGTCAACCACACGGCACRTATCCGCAAGGACGGACTTCGCGGTGACGCCGTCATCGCACACGCACCCTCCTTCCCCCGCGGCCCGCGTGCCTCGGACGCGGCGACGGATTTGCAGAGCCGAGAACAGCACCGTTCGCGTTCAGCAGCGGCTACCGCGGGCTCTCGGAAAACAGCGGCACTGTCTCAGGTCACCGTCCCCGCAAGCCCACGCAGGACGGACACTCGTGTGGAGTCTGAAAATTACGGGTTCTACCACGCATCGTTTTTGTTTGTTTTCGTTTTAAACYGGATTACTTCTTCTGAAGAACGGCTCGTGGCTTTAAGAAGCAACCAGCGACTTAGTGGCCCCTTTAACTCAAAATCTCTTGCAAATGGATCAGACTTTCACCCATCCTGAGAAAAATCAGACTTTTGTCATGATTTTCAAATGGAGGCATTACTCCTCCCCCTACAAGAAAACCCTAATCAACCACRGCCTCCTTAACAGAGACAAGATGGGAGGAGGCCACCAACCTTACCGAGAAGCTTGAATGTCCCACTTGAAGCTGATGTGCCCCCATGCACCACATCAGCCCCAAACCAGCYCGCACCTGCCTTGAGGGAGGCTTCTGCATGCACCAAATGTCAAAAAACCCACAGGTGACCTCACTGCACCAGCAAGACTGTCTTGCGTGGTGCGCATACGAGACACCCTGCCTTCTCCTTGTGCGACAGCCTGCACGGGAGGTAACGGAGCATCGCACCCCGCAGGGGCGCGGAGCGACCTCGCGCCGCTCAGCCCACGGCAGAGCGGCCGCTGGAGCCAGCGGGAAGCGGAGCCGGGAACGCGCTGCCGCCTCCCGCTACTCACGGCAACGCCAACATAATCCTTTTCAAGGAAAACAAATGCTTAATTACAAAGTGAAGTTATAAACTCCGAGCGCCGCCAGCAAAGAGCTCTGGACCTAACACCACTCAGGTCTCCGGGGCTGAAACGGAATCGTTTATTCCAACTTCTTCCCTTTTCCCACGCATTTTCCCACAGCCCATCCACCCCCCCAAACCCAATGGAGAGGGGCAGGGGCAGTGAGCCAGCCCACAGCACGGTTCATCTGCGCCGTGGGTTCCCAGCTACAACGCGGAGATGACTGTGCTCCGCGTCCCCAGATCGTCGGCGTTATCTGTTCCCAAGGATTACGACCCCCGTAAGCGCAAAGCGCCCKGTACGACGGCGTCCCAGGCGGAGCTTGGACCTGCCAGCCCGCGAGGTAACATAAATACCGCGAGCAGGAACATCTRCAACTGCTCAGCTTTTTTGGGAGCGCTCTTCGGTCCGCTGTTATGGAAGATTCCCACAGAATCAAACTCTGGRAGCAGCACTCAGAAAATCCTGCAGAACCTAACCGAGGGCTGTAAACTGCCCGAACAAACCCACAGAGCTGTATTACAGACACCTAATTATTGAACACAAGACTCTCTTTTTTAAGCCATCCACAGCAAAGTTCTCCAAAAGTCCTTCCAGAAGGACAACAGCAAAAACGAAGCCAGAGTATCTGGGGAGAAAGCACAGAGCATCAGAAATCACCCCAAACCCCGGGTGCACATCGTCGCCGGCTCGGTCGATGCTAATTAAGTTGCAAGCTCTCAGTGAGCACCACGAGGGCCTCTGAAAGCCAGCGGGCGAGCCAAGGAGAGCCGGGTGGGAAGGCAAGAAGTAGAAACGTATCTTCAGCCTAATGGACACTGAAAACGTTAAAACTCCAAGAAAGAAACGAGCCAGAAAGCGCTTTGCTGCTCCGGCCCGCTCCACGATCCGGGCTTGCAGCCCGGAGGGCCGGGACGCGACGGAGCAGGCGGGCAAGGCGGCGGGGCTCGTGCCGAGGAGCCTTCCGAGAGCCCCGCCACAAGGCGACGGTTTTACTTCGTCCCCGGGAGCCGACCTCCCCAAACCCGCCTTCTTGCACCGTCTCGGCGTGACGGAGAACCTCCGTCCCCAAAACGAGCCGAGCCCCGCCTGGCTCGGAGCAGGCGGGCACCTCGGTGGCACATTTTAACCCGTTCTACTTCCCCGTTGCCCGGCCCCACACCATTAAGATTTTTGTGGAGTTGCACCRAAAAGCAAAATATTGAGCTGCCGCCTCCGCAGAGCCGGGAACGTCGCCCCGTCTTGGGGCGGGGGGTCTCCAGAGCGACACGGACGCAACGGGACGGGGACAAGGCGCTGGCTCGGGGACAAGGACACGCTTCCAGGGCCACCTCCGCGAAAGGCGACCGCACGAGCGGCCCGACCGCAGCAGAGGGCTTCGGAAAAAATAAACAAAAATAAATGGATACCAGAGTCCCTGGTTAGGGTAAGGGCTGAAGGAGAAGCCCGGCGGAGCAGCGCCGCGCAGCGTTCCTGCCAGGGCAGGCCGGCCCCGCGCGGGCCACGGCGGCACAGCCCGGCAGGTTTGCCAGCGTCTATCACTTCATTCCACTTCCACAATTTTCTTTTTTTTTTTTTTCCTTTTTTTTTTTCCCTGAGTAAAATACTAAGCAGGTAGAGGGAGGAGAAGTTTGACATTTATTCTTCAGCACTCAAACGCACGACAAAGCCCGTCTGCTAACGCGACAAAAATCAGGCGGATATTAAGTTACCTTCAGCATAAAGACAGGTTAAATACCCCTTTCTGCAAACATACGCGCGCTCTTGCTTTCCGCGCCCTGCCGTAAGGGAGCTCCACGCTAACAACAGCTCCGCTCAGGTGTCGGAGCAGAGGCGGGGAGCGGATCCGAGGCTCGGCGAAACGCGGCTTCCCCTCGCCCGCCGCCGCCGCTTCGAGCACGCCAAAGGCTGCAGAAAGAACCGAACGCCGGCCAAAGCGCTCTGCTGAAATTAAAACGCCCGAGCCTTGAATTTGCATCAGAATCCCATATTACGGCATTGTCCTTCTCCACAAAAAGGACCAGATTTTGTGCGTGCTGCCAAAAGCATCGGGCAACATGAAAAATGCAGCAGGCCTTCATCTTCCATCAACAAATTCATTTTTTCTACAGCGATTTTCACCCATCCCAGCAGCTGTATGCTAATTCTCCCCTAAGCACCGTTTTATTATCGCTTAGAACAGATGTTCCAAAATCTGGAGGTTACCAAAACTATTAACCTCAGCTATGAGCCRGGCTGAACCGGTGCAGGTTTGCTGCCAGGCACGGGGAGCCGCGGCGCGTCCRGCGAGGAGCACTCCAAGCGATCCACAGCAGCAACGGGCTCCAGAGCGAGTGGATAGAAATGCCCTTAAATATCTTCCATAAAATGAAAGAAGTGAGTGGTTGATGGAAGAAATGTTGTTTAGAAGCTTATTCCAAAACTCACGGAAATTAACTACRAGATTCCCATGGGTTTTAAACTCTTGGGCCCAAGATGCAGATGCAGTGACCTCTTTTTTKGGGGGGATAGAGGGAGGCAGCTTTCACGCGTGTGTATGTGCAAAGTCGTTTCAGCCACGGATAAATTCAGCTGAGAAAGGTTTAGCATTCCCAACGGAGTTGATTTCTCCAGCGCAACCCAGTACGGCTCCTGGAGTAATTAATGCCAAAATCTGTTTATGACCTTTGAATAAATTGTTCTTTTCTGAAGGGAAAGCTGTTAAACACGTTAGCAAATATAATTAAGGGGGAAAGACGGGGGAGGGAATGACAAAAATCTGGAATTAAATCTCTCTCTAATTAGAAATGCTTCTTGCGACAACCTGGCTTTAAAAAAAATAAAATGTCTAATCATGCGGATACTGTAGTTTCATTAAAGCTTCCTCATTATCCTTTTTCAGATAACTGAACCGTCAACAAGGGAAGTTTACCTCCATCCTTTGTCACCCCTAAAGCAAAGGTTTCGACGTCCCTCCGTGCGGGTAAAACGCCGTGACGCACCCCCAAACCCGCACACTGGCCCTGGCGAGACCTACTTCATCACRCAGGAAAACGCCAGGCAAAGCGGAGACTAGATCCGGGAAGACMTGGGAAAAGGTGGAAACTCCACCACCGTGAGCATCCCTATCGCTGCCAACGGGAAAAGCCAAACCGACGTACCTGCAGGGGTTAGAGCCGGACCAYGGATGCGCAACGGCAGCCAATACTCAGCCTTCACCCGACCTCAACGGTTACGTGAAAACACGGAGCGTAGGAAGATTTATAGCTAGCAAGATCCTGGATTTCTTTTTTTTTTTTTTAGTTTTTTTTATTATTATTTAGAAAGCCTAGTGAAAAGTCTTAATTTCACACAGAACATCGTCACTGAACAAGCACGCAGCCCCGAGCCTCCAGTTGGTCTTGCAAACTGGAACGACCCACGCGGCCGGGCAGCCGGTGAACCACCGCAGTCGTGGGGGGAGATGAACGGGGACAGGTGCCCTACGGACGTTTCCCTGCGAGTATCGCGTCCTGGCACGCACGGGCAAGCAGATCTCAGTGCAACGCTTGCGTTTCACATCCTGCAACCCTGCACGCAGAAATTCACCCTTCCGGAGGAACCTAGCGACGAGCCCTGCGCCGGCAGGAGCCGGCACCCTCGCCCGGACTCGCTACTCCCAGTGCCTGACAAATCCCGAGGAGCCAAACAGCTCGTTCGTGCAAGGAAAAAAATCAGTTTATAAAGCACGTCTTGCTTCAGAGCTCGGCGGCTTTCGCCGGCGATTCCGCGTCTGCGGCACCAGGCACAAACCGCTTCCCCCGCGTTTCCTCTGCGGCTCTACTCTCCTCCCGCCGCCGCCGCTCCTTTCAAACACCAGATGTTCCATTTAGCAGCTAAACTACCAGAAAACACAGAAGGAGAGAGGCAGGCTATGAAAGGGCCAATTCCCCCCATCCCATCAGGATTTAAGGGCCTGCTTGAAGAGAAAGTTTCCTCTAGAGGAACCTTTTAACCTGCTCCCCTCCCCATTTATCACCCAATTCTGCTTTCGGCCAGAAACACRGCCCCGGCATGAGCGGCCGCCGCACGCCGAGGTCTAGCAACCCCGAGAAGTCAACCGGTGCCCCTGGTTTCGGACTGGGTCCCTGCCGCGGCCCGCAGCACGCCGGCGGGGCGAGCCCGCTAGATGAACGGCCGAGGAGCCGAGCCGAGCGGGTCCGGCAAGCCAGGACGTGACTCAGATTGGGGCCTTTCCAAGAAGGCGGAGGAGGATCTGCCAGCGGAATAGCCGCTGTCCGGCGCGGGCAGTCCCGCAGGTTGCAACACGCCAGGAATAGATTGCACGTTCTCGCTCGTCCCCCTGCCCCGAGCAACCGCGCGTTCGGCGGAAGAGAGACCAGGGGAAGCCGGGGAAGTCGGCGTCCTCTGTTCGGAGACGGGAAGCGCTCGCAGCCCTGAGCCTGCAGGGAGCTGGGGGGGGGACACTCTCAAAATTAGAAATCTTCCAAAACATGTGTGTTCTACTAGGGATTTTAGACAGCCTGGAAAACGTCATGACCGAGACATCACTCCKCGGTGACTTTTCCCAAGGACAACTGCTGTCTTACAGAGCAAAGGGGTTTTCAGCAGAAAAACCCATTAGCAACTGCAGAGCTGTCTGCACCCATGTTCTTCCCATTCCTTCTATGGTGGAGTCATGCAGGCTTTTGCTAGAGCAAGAACTCCCTCTGACACAAGGGGAAAAAAAAAAAAAGGACTCAGATGCTCAAATTACCTCTTACAGGTTCACCTCTTTCAGATAAACTGGATGAAACATCTTTCAGGTGATGATATCTTAGCTAAAACTTACCATTAACACACACTAGACCCATCAGTGCTGGGCTAGCCCAGAACGGGCTCCTGGTAAATATTCCCAGCAGAAGCACCCAGGAGCACGAGGACGTCTGCAGGCAGCTTACACTGCTTGACAGCCYCACACTCGATGGAAAAAAGTCACATCTGCAGGGAGAGGTGTGCTACACCCACACCAAATGCCCATGCACGRAAATAAGCAGATCGCAAATCACAGGGATCAGGGGGTTGCAAAAGCGCTAACAAACCCTGCTATAAAAGGCTTGGAGAGCAACGACTGRAGTGGCGAAGTTGCATTAAACACGCAGCTACACAGTCAGCTCGCTTGTTCGGCAAAGCTTCGCTCAGCCCCTCCAGCAAAAGGGCCGACGGGCGCGAGAGACCCCGGTGCTGCCGGCGGCTCCCAGCCACCCGCGAGCAGTCACGGAGCGGGGAGAGGGAAGGAGGGGTTGCATTCAAGTTGTATCATCAGATGAAGTACAACCGTTTGCAGCAACCATGGAAAACATGAGGGGGRAAAAAAAAGTCATTTTTATTAGAAACAGACTTTTTTTTCCCAGGCTGTCTTGGTTCTTTRAGGAGAAATACAACATTGGGAAAAGCCTTTTAATTAATGCTRGGTTTGAAGCTGTCAGATGGAGATTTTTATTAACAGTTGCCATAAAAAAAAAAGAAAAGAAAAAAGAAAGAAAGAGTCCTCCCCCTCCCTGAAAAGAATCATTGAGGGGGACAAACCTTAGAGTAAGAAAGGAGGCTGCAATTAGACCGCGTTGCAAACCAGCAAGCAGGGAAAGGAGACTGCAGAGCCCACGCAAAACTCAGCTGGGGCAAGGGAAGGCRTCCGGGGATTAACCGGCTTCAGTCCTGCACGGTGCCATTCCCGCCGGGCAGGGGCCCGGACAGCAGGATTCCCCCGATCCCCACGCAAAGGGAAAAGCTGCTCCCACAGCGGAGGGCACCTGTCGCCAGGAAACGCGGGGGAAAGGCTGGAAACGCTGAGCCCGGTCCGCGGGCAGCTGCGTGCGGGGCTGCAGCACGGGAGTCACCCCAAGGAAACACCCCCCATCCCTCGCCTCGGGCTAAATCCAGCATTAAAGCTGGGGTGACTTTCTCCCACAKGAGAACGGCTGCAAATTAAAAACTAATAATAATATTTAAAAAAAAATCAAATATGGGAATAGTGTATTTGAGACACTCTTACAGGCTCCTGGGGGATTCAAGGGAGGAAATACTGCAGGGAAGAAGCTGGAACGCTGGAAAACAGAAGGTTTGGCTCTTTAAGAAGGGACAAAGCAGCAGATCAAAAATTTGCCCTCAGGTCAGTCTTAAGCAACATTTCTGACAGAGCCAAAAATCAGGTCCCTTCTGGCTCCAGATGGGCTGAAGAAAGCAACAGCTCCAGCAGCAGCACCAGCAACTCCCATGCCCATAAGGCATGGCAGGGTGCTGGGGACCAGCACCCATCCAGCAGGCTCAGGTAAGGTTACGACGCTCAGCCCCTTCTCCGGCCACCTGACAGAGGACACAGCTACTGCTCTTGCCTCCAGCATCAACTAAACCCTGGTGCACACCTAGTTTAACCAGAGGAAGCCTAAAATTCTGCAGCCCGACTTCGCCCCCAGCCACCTCACTCCACYGCGGCTGCGGGAGTTAAGCAGCACAAGCGCCGGAGCTGGAAAAGCGCCTGCTTCTCCCCGGAGGGTCTGAGCCACCAGGTGCCTCATCTCTTGGCATGAAGCGATGCTGCCGAGAAGGACGGACAAGCTGAGCATTTTTTACAGCTCATCAACATGCTGTTGAGATAGAAGGYGGCTTCCAAGCCTGGGCCCACCTTGAAAAGTCACCAAATTCACTGAGTTTCCTGGCTTTGTGTCTTTAAAGGCATCTATTCATTCCAGAGCCTGTTCCTGCTAGGTGCTTAATGCAGGTATGCAACTCTCTCGGCAGTCATTCAAGGGGAACACAAAACGCCTGCGCTCCTTCTTATCCCTCCTGGCACAGCCAGCGGGATCCCTCCAACACCCCTCCGCCCCAATGGGATACATATTCGCCCGCAGCCACAGGTTAAATTACATTTTGCAACCTCAGACAGCCAAAGGAGGACACCACCTCCAGGCAACACAAGGTTTTAGGACACTATTTGGCATTTACTCCCCACCACGTCGTGGGGGACATCAAGGAGAGCAGGGAAGAGAGACTGCAATCAGCTCCTGTTTGCAACGAGTTTGGCCGTAAAAGCCAGAGCACCTTCTTCTTCMTTTGGAAAGCTTCGCACATCCGAACGGGAAGTCACTGAGACACAGTAAACAGGGATATGCAACGAGGCCATTTTTTATAGCCTTTCTTGGAACAGAACTCGACTTTAAGAAGCAGAGAGTAAATAAAAAGCAAGAGGACCGGAGCAGGGTAGATCAGAAGGCAGCTACGCAGAGCGGCCGAGCAACTGATGGACCAGAAAACTCGACTAACGTTTCACCCTTCYCCTGGCTAGGGAACAGGCACCAAATCCCAAAAGGGCAGGACACTCGCCATCTTCAGCAGCACGGTTATCCCACCCCTGAAAAAGGCGACAAGCGGCGGGGCCCGCTGCCAAGGCAGGAAAGCACCCGTGTGACAGCGGGGCGCGTTCTCAGCCTTCGGCCTCGGCAGCGGGCTCCTAGACCGCCCGCTCGCCTGGGACAAGGGGCGTCTCTGTCGCACGCAGCACCCGGGATCAAAAGACAACCGGACTCTTCACGGTGGCCTCCAACCGCAACAGTAACCTCAGGTCTCTGCCRAGCATCCCGGCACTGGTACACCCGACAGAAGGCACAGTCGGACCCGCACAACCCAGCTACCCTCTCTCACCACTCCAGAAACAAGTCAGTTCTGATAATACTGAGTTATATTTAGCTACTATCATGACATATGGAAGTAATTAGAAGTGTTGTAGCTATGAAGCTTTCAAGCAGTGTGTTAAAGTCCCAAAGCCTTGCGAATAATTGCTAGTGCCAAACATGCCRACGTGCCTTGATCTTCAGCGTACCTGGGGGAAGGAGTTGGTACAAACCACCCGTGCTGAGCTGTCACAGCAAGTGAATTTCTACATCACMAATAAATAGGACTTTGATATCGCGTTATTTTACTTCCATCCTCCAGGAAAAAGAAAAAACTGCAACCATAAAGTCTTCTGACAACTCACTCAGGTGTAGTGTGTTATTCAAACCATCATGGAAAGTCAGTTGTYTCCATGCTTCCCTATTAAGATCACAAGCAGAACAGTGGGCAGCCACATCATCATGCCAATTAGGTTTGTTGTATCTCATCAGTCTCAAGAGCCCAAATGAAACCTCTGTGTGCTGCAGGCAGAGACGAATTATCTATAGAGAGATGCTGATAAGCTCCAAAATAGGAATTCTTAATGAGTAGATCATTACTGCTAACTTAAAGTCTGTGCACTCATATACACAACCCCCCAAATACATGGTAGCATAATTTCAAGTGTCTAGGAGATTTAGAAGCAACAAAAAACAAATATTTAAGCAGTGTCAGGCCAACCCTGCAGGAGCGGTAGGGGCAAAATTATATTACTCAGAGTCAAGATTTCAGCAAGCTGGATGTTCAAGCCCTAAAAGTGCTCTGACAAAGGTACTAATTTCCATCTGTCTGCATCCATGTCAGGGAAGATTAATTTCCTCATGGACAAATGAAAAAACCCAACAAGTATGAATGCCCATCCAAATCTGCAATAAAAATCCTGCCATGACACAAGAAGTCATTTCATCTGTTCTTGACAAAATTATAATTCAAACCTAATTATCAATGAAAATTCAAAGCTCAGAATTCTCCATCTTAATCTCAGAAAGAACGTGGGATACAAGAGGGGCAGCGGTATCGCACCGTGTCAGAGGATGGGAAATCAGTGCCAGCTTTGGGGGAATTTAGAGGGAAATATAGGGGGAGAATAAGGGTCCTGGAGCTGCTCCAGGTAGGGATGGGGAGAAGGAGAGGGATACTTGGGAGCAAGGAGAAATATGTTGTGCACAGGGGACAGGAGGGCTGCAAATTGGGTGCTGCATCTGCTCACGTTTGCAAATAAAGATGCCTCTTGCATCACTTGCAGTTTACAGGCCAGTAAAACAGCTTGAAATGCCCCCAAAATCCAATCATKCACATCAACCAATTAATACTGAGGGCAAGTACACCGACTCCACTTCCCACCTCTTTACAAATGGCATCTGCAGCAAAAGCAACCAGCTGAAACGAAGCTCTAACTCCAGGCTCATCAAACCCGGCTGGAGACTTTTCCTGCTTATTTTGTTCTTGTCTGCAGAGGTTGAGTAACTCTGCACTGATCGGCGGACGGGGTCAGCTCATCCTAGCAGGCACTGCCAAGGAACGGCAGTCTCCTCTCTGGAACCGGGCTTGAAAAAGCAAACTGGAAATCTCAGCCTAATGAGGTGATTTTTTACACAAGGAACTAAACGAACATACCCTCGCGTCAGGGCGTAAACTGCTGCTGTGCGGCCAACCTGCCTCTTTTATCGGCCTGCTCTCCCTGCCGCCTCATCCACGGCCGGTTTTCCTGCGTTGAGCGGGGCTGGCTCGCCAGCCTCCAAGAGCTGCAAGCAAAAACGAGCTCCCCTGCAAATCAGRGCAGAGGGAGAAGAAGAAAACGCACCACCGCGTCTCGATCTTAAAGCATTCGCTGTGCAGAGAGACACGGTTTTACCTCTGGCCTTTGAAACGATGCTCACCTCGGGCAAAACACTGTTTTTCATTACACACCTGCACAACCCTGTTTAAGTCACTGAGCAAGGTGAAGAACAGAGTGTTGCTCGATGTTAAGTCTAACATGAGCGTCTTGTCCCTTGGCATTCAGGGTGAACGGGAGAAAAGAAAAAATTCTCCGCAGCAAAGACGACAGCTGGCGATCCAGCCCAGCCAGTTATGCCGAAGGTGCATTTATAGTCAAAAGCAAGCTCTGAAGTTTAGAAACTGTCTCGCACATCTCTGCCCCAGTGCCTGAACACATCACAGCTGTTTGACAACAACAGGTCCCCACAATCTTCCTTCGAAATTTGGCCCGGGGATACAAAGCTGCTCACTGCTAGTCACAGCGTGAGCCTGACGYGCCGAGACCCCCGGCAGGGGCTGCAGACCCCCATCGGGAGTCCCCGTCCCCAGCGCTGCAGATGYGCAGAAGGTGAAGAGCAGCAAGACACCTCTTGTCTTTAGCTATCCTTGGGGGAGAAATCACAGATTCCCAAATCCAGCAGCTAGCACGTAAACATCAAATCCCAAATATGTCAGAGCAAGTATAAAGACTCAAAACTACATCGATTGGGCTTTGGATCCCATCCCAGGCAGAGCAAAGCAACACTCGATCTCCAGGGCGAGTCCGACCTCCCTGTAAGGTTCCCTCCTACGCAAGGGCTCGGTGTCTGCTCCATCCCGCGGGGCCGCCCGTGACCAGGCTCTGCAGGTCTGCTTCGAAAAACAGGTTCTCGCTGAGCTGACCACCAAAGCCACCCAATTCAGCTTTGGGCAAGTTCACCTCACACCTCTCGTGAGGCCAGCAAAGCTGTCAGGTGTGGTAGGCAGAAAGCAACTTCATTAACCACAGCTGGGCAGTAAACTCTCCCCTCCAAAAACACACACCTGCCTCTGGAACCGGAACAAGAAGCTTCTTTCCAAATGAATGCCAGATCATCGCTAGATTTCAACTACCATTTTTAAACCCACTTTTAATTCCCCACAGAGCTGATATTAACTGAAAGTAGATCTGTAGGGCTATAATATTTCCTTAAAAGAAAAAAAATGCATAGTATGTCATTCTCAGCATGCTCTGAGAATGTACAAGTCCATGCACAACTACTGCTCCAATGTGACAGTTTATATTTGGAAGCACCAGCTTCTCGGTCAGTTTATAGCTTGGAAAGCTAAAAGGAAGCCTCACAGCGTTGTTCCATCCTGGGAAAAGCCATCACAGGCGCTGTTATTTACTCTTAACCAGTAAATCTTGTGCACCAACTCAAGAACCTATGTATTGATCTGTCCTTTTAACTGTACAGCCTGGGCTTCCCACCCAGACCACCTGGGGAATCCAGGTCTTGGACCTTGCAAGCCAGCAGCTCTGTCCCCTACGTCCCTGACACTCACATACGTGCAGTGAAGCACCCGCTTCGCTCCCCAAAGCACTGCTCCAAGGTGCAGCCTAAACACCTCATAGAGGATATTACAACTGCCAGCTGTCCTCGATTACAGCAATTCCTCCGAGTGTGCAAGGAGACGTGTTGCTAGGTAAGAAGTCAGAACAGCTGAAAACACTGCTGGAAAGCCTGCAGCAAAACTCTCACACAGAACAAGGGGAACAGGCACTTGCAGGAGAGGCAGCATGTTTGCAGAGCGTATATTTAGAACTCAAGATACCACTACACATTATTTATCTTTGAATAAAGTTAAGCAGAGATTTGGATGTCCTTGTTACCAGGAGATTTGTGGCCTCCCTTTTACCAGTAACACCTGGTGTCGCTCAAASAGGACAACAGTTTACTATCCACTCGCCAGCACACAGGCTGTCGGGCAGGGAGGACAAACTACTCAGTTTCATTTTTTTCTAATCGATTTCACTTCCCGATTCCCATGCAAATATCACCCAGTTTGGGTTAAAAAAAAAAAAAATGATGAGCGTTTAGAACTAAAACAACCAGAACCGATGTTTGTTCGCTTGTTTGTTTAAGCCCACTTCCACCAAAACAAAGAGCAGCTGGAAACCTTTCCAGCGATGAAGCCCTGAAGTTACGGGACTCAACGCTGCGGTCGGGCAGGCGCAGCAGGGACCCGGCGGGGGGCTCGGCCCACTCATCCCCCCCCCACCCGATCGGCCTGGGGCCTTGCACGACGCCGGGCAGGGGGGTTATCTCGTGGGCAAAGTTTGGTCCCCGAGGCCAGTATCCCTCCAGGACAACGTCCAGGAGCTCCCCCCCCTCCCGTCTAATGAGCACTGCCTCATTAAGCGCTGTGGTAACCACACATCTGCACCCTGCAGGCGCCGTTTGCTTTTGTTTCGGGATAACGGCGTGGAGTGGCGTGGCGTGGCGTGGCGTGGGGGGGGACACGGTTTCCCCCCCCCCCGCTCCCCGCTGGACGCCCCCGCCGCGGCCAGCGGTTCCCACGGGCGGCCCCGGCGGGCAGCACCGTGCCCAAGGCGGGAGCTGGACGGCGGGGCCGAAGCGCGGGTCACACGCACCCCTGGGTACGGACGGACGGACGGACACTTACGGGCCTTTACAGGCACGAACGCGCCCAAGCGTCCCACGAAGTTTGGCGCGCGCGGCRCCGCGGCGCGCCCCGTCCTACCTGGGACATCTGCGGCCTGAAGTTGATGTCCTTGAGGTCCACGGAGCCCGGGGAGAGGTTGTGGAGCAGCTGGCAGAGCAGCACCCCGTCCCGCAGCGCCTGCGCCAGGTCGAAGACCACCGCCGACGGCCACACCACCCGGTGGTTCGGGGGCAAAACTTTGCAGTCGATGAGCCAGCGGCCGCATTGCCTCCACTCCTCCATGGCCGCCGCGCACGCACCCCGCCGGCCGGCCTTCCTCCTCCTCCTCCTCCTCTTCCCGCTGCTGCTGCTCGCGGCTGCTCAGGGGCAGCGGCCGGCTGCCGAGGGGGCCGCTCCGCACCGCGGCGCCGCGCTAGCGCCCCGCTCCATCGCCGCCCGCCGCCCGGGGAGGCATCGCCCCGCGCGGGGCTCCGCGGAGGAGGAAGAGGAGGAAGGAGGAGGAAAGGAGGAGGAAAGGAGGGGGGGCGGCGGCGCGGAGTTTTCCGGCGGAGGGCTGCCCCTGCCCCGCCGGC
>NW_028187166.1:1406564-1410090 GCF_003343005.1 Rhea americana | reverse complement strand
GCCCCGGCGGGAGGAGCCGGCGGCCGCCCCGCCGCCCCTTCGTGTGCGGGGGGCGGGCTGCGGGCGCGCTCGGCCTCGCTCCCCCCCTCCAGCCCCCGTTGCCTCCCACTGCCCTTTCCCCGCCCCCCCGCGGCAGGTTCCGCGGGGGAGATGGTTAACCCAAACAAGCGATCGTATTCCCTGACTTTCAAACATGAGGACAACTCCCATAATTAATCGCCAGCGTATTTATTACAAACCTCAACTCTCAGCTATTAACTCCATGGCAGCAAACTCTTGAAAAACTCTRATTTTCTCAGGTGGCTTCCATCCAAATCGGGACAGTTTAGAAGCGGCCCTGTTCCGAGTTTTCTTCGGAGAGCCTCTCCCCACTGTTCGTCTATTAATTTCCATCCTGGCTTTCCAGATAGCCAGAACCGGAAGCTGAGATGGGAACGGAGGGAAGCTATTAACCTGCGTGTCAAACAAATGCAACGCTAATCTCTTCCAAATGTATCCAAGTGGAGATAAAGAGGAAAGAGCGACCCTACTGGCATGACCCTTTATTTCCAGYGTAGGAAGGAAGAGAACCCTAAAGAACTAAAAACTATTGCTGGATATTCCGAGGAAAGTTTGGTAGGTTTTTAGCAGCACACAAGGCACCTCTTTTAGCCTTATTTGCTGCCACTCTGTGTGTTTCTGCTCTCGCTCGGTGTAATGGCCAGTTCCCGTCTGGCAGAACGCAGTAAATACCATATAAGCTGAGACAGAACAACATCCTTAGGCACAAGTCTCGTAAGCAGAGCTGTTCTGGGTGTATCCTGGTGTACGCTGACTTTACTCTGCAGTTGCTCATGCCCTGCAGAGGGATTTTTCATAATAACTTCTACATTTTTTTGTTCTTCATTAAGCTTTTTTTCTGGCAGAGTGCTAGCTCTTCTAACAGCACCCACTGGGCAAGAATCATAAGGCAATTGAAAGGCCTGGAGTTGTGCCAGGGAYAATTTTGGTTCACTGCACACCGGTCTGCCTTGTGAGACCAGGTAGGCAGGTAGAGGAGTACAGAGCAGTTTATTATGGATATATAATTAAAGCTGCTAGCCATGTCCTGGCTTMTTTACTGCTTGATAAAAAGTGTTCTTGGCCCCTGGACGCTTACGCGCAATCACTGCAGCTGCGAAGGCAGCATCTGTGAGGGAGGTGTTGGAGGAAGTACGCTTCTCCCTACCTCTGCAGCAATAAAAACGCCTGATGGCAGAGAGATTCTTGATAGCATCAAAAAGAAAAAAAAAAGAAAAAGAAAAAGAAAAGAAAGAAAAAAAAAGAGGAAGGCACAGTGAAGAGTATGTACCCAGCAGGCGCTCCTGTGGGCTATGAGTTTCTGATTATACACGTCCCGAAACAGGAAAGGATGGGATCAAGAGGGAGGACTTGGGCGCTGCTTTCAACGCACCCATAGCTAAAAGGGAGCTCTCCTGAACCGAAGGGGAGTCGTGTTAAAAGGGAGCTCTCCTGAACCGAAGGGGAGTCGTGTTAAAAGGGAGCTCTCCTGAACCGAAGGGGAGTCGTGCCGCCGGGGAAGGCGGCGAGGGCTGGCGCGCCGCGCGAGCGTCCGGGCGCTGGCACACTACCCTCTGCTGGAGACGGAGCGTGCTGCTTTTCTTACGGTTTGGGGGCTCGCTTGTGCATGTTTTTATTGCTTTCCCGCATGAGAGAGGCCTGGGAGATAACTGGATATGGTGGAAGGATAATAACGGTACTAACATTATGCTTTTTCATCTCAAAATGTCTCACTAGCTAGATCTGTGCGAGAAAATTCGCAGGCAGCTATTTCCCTGGCAGAGGGCAGCAGCTGACCATCGCGGTGGAGCAGTTCCCATTGCAGAGTGCCGGGGGGAATATCCAGCTGGCAAAGCAGTAGCTGTTTGGGAATTTAACAGTCCAGCATGGAATAGACCAAACCAGTCATTAAAGAAAAAAATTTAAACACACAAACATGTGCCAGTAGATCTTGCCATACCAATCAACTAAAATATACCCAGGGAAATGGCTACATTTCAACTGCAAAGTAAAAGTTGTCTAGTCTGCTCTGACTCCTGAGTCACTCCACGGAGAGCAGCAGTGGCGGCGCCGCTTTGTTGGAGGAGCCATCAGAAAAGAGCCCTTCAATGCAAGGGAGGTATCGCCACGCCACGCCACGCCACGCCGTGCCCACGGCCACCCGCCACGTGGTGCCTACGGGTGGCCGCTGCCGCCTTCTGGGTCAGACGCAGCGTGCACCGACGGCAGCCCCGGCGCTCACCGGCGCGTTCGCATCGCTCCCTTCGCGTTTGTGATCGCCCGTCACCGAGCGTTTCGCAAGCGCAGCGTGACCAAGCGTGCTGCTCAGCAGCGGCTCTCGTGGAGCATCCCTAGSGATGCACCTTGCGCTTGGCACGGCCAGGAGAGGAGGGAGATGCAGCTGCAGCCCCTCTCCTAACACTCCGGGAGTGAACCGGGCAGGAGGCAAATGCTGCTGTACCAGCCTACCCGTAGGCACCGCATGCAGACGATACTTCTCAATTGGGCTCATCTACTGCTATAAACACCCGCTCTACCTGCCCAGGCAATTTGCATCTGGGAACCGTCCTTGCAGTCACTGGCAGCACTGGTGGGGAAATGCCCAAGAGCCCAGTGTGAATATGCTGGAAAAGCACTTGCAAATTGGACACCAGGAGAGGTGAAGTGGACACAGACCATTCTCTGGAAGTCAGAGTTTATTTCTTGTGCTGGCCCCCCAGTGCCCAGGGTGCAGGGAATAAAACACCACCCCCGGTCCAGCACCGTCATGGCCCTGCATGGATGGACACTGCAACCAGCCTTGCGTCCTCCTCGCTGCCCACAACGGCTTTCCTGTCCAAACCAGATCTACCCAAAGCATATCACAGTCTGGAGAGGTGGTTAAAAGGAAAATTGCCCAGTCCAGTTTTACACCAGAAGGGAGACAACTGGCCAGGAAGGAAAAGCAGACACCTCTGGTGGGAGGCATGGGAATTTTCTTCAAAGAACAAGGAGAGGAACAAGCCACTTGCTGCCATCGCCGCGGCTTCACCTTCTCCAGTCTCCTGCTGCTGCTTTCAAGATTTCTTTGGGAGGTTCCTTGTCAGCTGAGCCCTTGGGGATGCACAGCAAGTGCTCCCCGAAGGGTGGAAGTTGGTGAGTTTTGGAGGCCTACAGTGCTCTGCTCTTCTTCTGGTGTTACCTCGGCACCACACCTACCCAAAGGCGGGGTTCTTCTGTTACGCTCCATGTTTGGTGACAGCAGAAAGGGTAATTTTTCAGAGAGGATCCAGACATCTCATCCATGCCAAAAAAATCAATCTGGTTCCACTGAATAATTTTGCATTTTGCTCTGCAGCTTCCAAAAGGTGGGGTCTGGGCTGCCTCCTCTCCGCCGTGCTAGCAGGGGGCATAAATTAAGCAGCAATGTCAATGTCAGGGCAATTTTAATAGAAGGCATTTTAATAGCGCCTTCATTCCTCTTTTTTTTTTTTTTTTTTTTTAACGT
>NW_028187166.1:1405705-1406535 GCF_003343005.1 Rhea americana | reverse complement strand
TCTTTTTTCCCCGTCTTTCTTTCTTCCTGCTTCTTTGTGTTTGGGCTAAATCTTCTGGGAATGGGGAACTGCAACATGCCTTCTGCCTGACGGAAGGAAAACACAGGGCTTTTGTTTGCATCCCGAAAGGCCGAGTGCAGAGGCAGCAGCGCCTCACGCAGCTGCGGAGCAAGCGYGTGCATCGGGTCCTTAGGAGGAGATTAGATGGCGCTGCACTCACAGGAGGTAAGAAGATTGAGAGCTTAAATGTAGCATTACCAGCAAAAAAATAAACCACACGGTTCTCTCGGCAGCGTGTTTCTTACTGTGCTAGCCAGGGGACACTAGGGCTAAGGAAATGCTCCGGGTCAGGCCCTGGGGAGAGGGGGTGCTGCTCGGCCACGCTCCCTCTCCATGCAGCGCGGTTTGTAGATGAAGGAGTGCAACGGGCACGGCGAAGGTCACGCAGGAACACCGCACAGGAGCCATTCCCCGACCTGCCTCTGGATGGGCACGAATTTGGGAACTGGAAGGAAACGAAGCGGTGTAAATGGTATCACATCCCCCGACCATAGAGGAAAGCAGCCCCAGGCAGGCAAGCGCTCGCCCTTCGCTGCGGACGTAGCAGGGCTCGGACCCACCCCAGGGACTTCAGCTGAGGACCCGGGGCAGCACGAGAGCGCTCTGGCACGGGCTCAGCACCCGGCCGCACCAAACGGGGCCAACAGCAGCGGGTTCACCCGGTCTCACCCGAGGGGATCCTGCACGAAGAGGTGCTCTGCGCAATGCCACGGGGTCAGCGCACCCAGTGCCGAGCACCCCTTGTAACACCCCAGGCCCTGCGCACCCCG
>NW_028187166.1:1397969-1405330 GCF_003343005.1 Rhea americana | reverse complement strand
CTCTGCAGCCCCGGGCTTCCCCCCGCCCGCGGCAGCAGCCCGCCCCGCCGCGCCCCCCCCCACCCCGGCGCTGGCTCCTCCCCGCCGTGATGCGCTCGGGAGGCGCCTCCGCGGCTGCTCCGCCGAGCGGCGCCGGGCCCGGGCGGGCCGCAGCCGGGCAGGCACGGTGGGGCCGGGGCCTGCACGGGGGTGGGGGGCGTGCGGGAGCCCGTGGACGGAGGGGTGAAGGCACCCGTGGACGGCTGTGGGGGCGTGGACCGATAGGTGCGGGGACCCCTGGGGGAGGGGGCCCGCGGAGGGGTGGGTGCAGGGGCCCATGGTGGGGGGGAGACTGCGAAGGGGTGGGTGCACGGACCCGTAGAGGGGAAGGGGGGACCACGGACGAGTGGGTGCATGGACCCATGGGGATGTTGGGGGGACGGTGGGTGAGTGGGTGCATAGACCCATGGAGGCGTTGGCGAGACCATGGACGGGTCAGTGCATGGAGCCACGGAGGTGGGGGGCGATGGATGGGTGGGTGCAGCAGCCTGTGGAGGGGGGAAGCCGGGACACAGGACGTGGTGGTGCTGGGAAAGCTGCCCTTACAGGACAGCCCCCCACAGCCAGGCCTCACCTTGACCCTCCCCACGCCCCCCCCCCCAGGTCAAAGCCCGGGCGCGGATGGACACGGGCACTCAGCCCCGAGCTGGGGGCTTCGCGCTGCCCCCCTGGACCAGGAGAAGCTCCACTGCAGGAGCTGGCGCACAGGAGGCGGCTGGGCTCCACCTGTGGTGCTGCAGCCGGGCCCAGAGGCAGCATCTGCTCTGTGACCACGGGACTTGCTAGGCTCCTCTCCGTCAGCCTGGCGTACGYGGTGAGTTCACACGCAGGCCTGGGTGCTGGCGACCTTTGGGTCTCCCTGATTTACAACTGACCTTCAGAGAAGCAACACTCATCTGGAGCCGTTCAAGCTTCCAGGCTGTTTAGCAAGTCCAGCCTCAGCAGCACCACTGGTCGCACATGTTGAGGTGCTTCACGGACCCTCAGGAAGCAGCTGCTTATGTCCCCTTCGCAAGATGAAACATGGAGCGTCATCACCGCTGTGTAAGTTTTCGGATGTCCTACTGTGTTACGTAAGCAAGGTCAGACTGCCCACTGCGATCTGCAGGCGTGCGTGTCCTCCGTCCCCTCTCCTGGCCAAAACGGTGCTTACTCCAGCCCCGTGAGTCCTGAGAGCAGCCCACCTGGAGCTGCTCTCCCTGGAGCTCAAAGCAGCAGCTGACCTGGATCCACACCTGGAGCTGCTCTCCCTGGAGCTCAAAGCAGCAGCTGACCTGGATCCACACCTGGAGCTGCTCTCCCTGGAGCACAAAGCAGAGCTGACCTGGTCCCAGCCACTGAGGCATGTTTCAGGGCTCGGGAGCTGCTGTGAAGGAGCCCTGGCCTGCGGAGGGAGGGACCCTCGAGCAGATGACCGACAAAGTGATGAACGGGCGGGTGCCCCTGCCTGAAAAGGCCTTGTCGGAGGGYTATGCCCGGCTGCGGTACAGGGACACATCGCTGCTCATCTGGCAGCAGCAGCAGCAGAAACTGGAGTCCGCCCCTCCTAACACGTACTTGAGTCGGAGCCGGAGCATGTGGTACTCGCAGTACGGCAACGAAGCGATCCTGGTGCGAGAYAAAAACAAGCTGGACGTCTCCAGGGACACGGGGCAATCTAAGTTTTGTGCTATTATGTAATTTCAGTGGCTTTGCATCAGCATGGAGACAAACGAGACTTGCACTGAGTTGGGAGAGTTTGCACCGTCCTAACGACAGGCCTGTGGCTGAAGCAGTGTGTGTAGGATAGGTCAGAGAGGCTGTCTGAAGTTTACGTTTATTTTTGCTGTTGGTAGCATCAGATTCTGCATGACATTGAGTGTGYGTAATGAAAACAGTCCCGCTCAGGAATTCACGAGACTGTGCTAGCTGCCCATCATCACTGGCAGGGTCCGTGCCAGAGCACGTGTTGCTCGTAAGTGGCTCGTGTAGCATGAGTAACGCGCTGTCATTTGGGAACCATCCCCAGCAGCCACTTTCACTTGCTCGTTCTCGTGCATTTTTGAAGTTCTGTAAATGCTGGTTGGGGACAAGCAAGTCTGGGCTGGTTTTCGCTGAAAGGCAGATTTTAGAAAGATTGTCTRCAAAAATACTCAGCTGTTATTTGTTCTGCTTGCCATGTCTCTCCTTAATTACTTATCAGGAAAYAGTCTGTTATGACCTGGTTATGAAGTGGAAAGATTTATCTTGCAAAGGGAAGAAGGAAAAAATGATAATTTTAGCTGAGCCTTCAAAATATCTAGCAGGAGAAGTGTACAACAGTTCTGTCCTGCGCAGAGCAAAATGCCCTTTCTGATGCCACAGTTGGGTATTAGGGAAATAACAGTAAAAGACATAATTTTATGGAGTCAGGGGAGCTGACTCCATTCACGCAAACAGATCCCCAGCGCCAGGAAAGCTTGCACCAGTCGCAAGCAATGCTCCGGGAATGACCCCGCTGGAAGGGAGGGACGGGCCCAAGAGAGCAGCAAGAGAAAGCTACTGTAAACACACATCTCCTGCGAAGGGCCGTAAGGAAGTTCCTGAATAGGTACCTACCTGCAGTCAGAGATCAGTTACAGAAGAAAAGAGTYTATTCAAGTTTGCTTGGTGTTTAAATCTTAATGTTTGCAGTAGCTTGGAAGGATTTAATTCTGGTTGGGTAACACCACTTGTTTGGCACATTTGGCACATACTGTCTGGGAATGTTTGTTTCARCTAACTGAAGGATTTTAAGATGGAAAAAATACTACAATTTTACCCTTTGGGTAAGAAAGCTGCTCTCAGGTTTTCATTTCTATTAGAGCTCCAACTCTATAACTTCCTTCAGGAAAGATCAAGCCCTGAAGAACTCGTGTCAAATGCAAACTCAATCCAGCGAGCACCCAAGTATTTCCTGTAGACATAGCAGCACTGCGTTCAGGGCATTAATTGTGTACCTAGAATTAAGCATTTAAGTACAATATTGGGCTGGTGTCACAGGTACCTGTTTGCGGCCCGCTTAGGACTTACCCCTGCAGCGTGCTGAGCCCGCCGTGGCTCACCCAGCAGAGTAGCTGGGTATATGCTTAACTTCAAACAATTCAGGTTTTGTTGTTGACTTCGGTATGGATTAGTCACCTGTCTAGAATTAGGCACAGTCATTATTTCTGTTTGTTATATTGATCTAAAACCTCTCCCTTTAAACTTTTTTCAAGCACTTTATTTTTGGGGGGTGGGGAATATAGCGAAGAAGAATCTTCTCCACGTCTGCACTGTATGGGTTAAATGCTGAAACTGAGAAAYGCTAAAGTGAGCTGATCTCGATGCGCTGAGCAGAGCGTAGCTGTTCTGCAGCGAGATCACAGGGGCTTTATGTACTCAGCACTGATGTTAACACGTGTATTCACTGTAAACCATGGGCAGCTCATTTTTTAATGTAATTATTTATGCATGTATTGATGTTCGATACTTTAATTTGCGTGCTCATAAAGCTAAACCTGCTAAGATGGACATCGGTGCTTCGTGGATCTGTGCGTTGTATTGCACACCTGAGCAGTCCTCTCGATCTTGCCAGGGCTAGTTCTGGCTGAGAAACATTTGGGGGAAAAGGTGTGTTTCCACTGGGGGAAAAAGCATTTAATGGGATTCACAAAACTAGCTAGACTCAGAACTGCTCCCGCCGTGGYGGCAGCGACTCCTGTACAGAGGACGCTGGCGAAGGCAGAGCAGCGCCTGGGACGTGCCCCCCACCCCAGGGCTCCGGCCCTTGGCYGAGCGAAGGGGCAGGAGGCTGGTCCAGGAGCTCCCCCGGCCGCTGCAGGCAGGAGGCACCCTGGAGAGGCAGGAGAAGCGGGCTCGGATCCTCTCCAGCAGCCCAGGGCCGAGTGCTAACTCGCAGTTTAGAGAACTGGGGAAAACAGCAACATTTCCTCAAAGCCAGCTGTTCATTTTCTTTACTTTTCTTATAGAAAAGACGTTTTAATTTTATTTCAGTATGAAAAGTTGATTACTATGGTATAATCAGTCCCTTTTTGTTTATGTATGTGGCTGGTAAACCAAAACTCATTTATTTAAGCAATGTTAATTAGGACTATTCAAGAGTAAAAGCTTAAGCGTGYGCATAAGTTCTTTCAACCTTGAGGCCCTGCATGACAGTACAGGGAAGCAGCGTGGCTTGTTCTTCCATCTCTCTAGCTGTAAATGTATTATTTTCCATATCTGTGTCCTCTTATTAGTCACAGCAGGTTTGTGGAGTGGCTGCTATGAAGCGAGCATTTCTGTAAGCCAGTTCTGTAGTGCTGATGCACTTGTTTTAAATGCAGTTGTAGCCTCTTTGGTAAAGTAAATTAAAATGATTTGAATGCATCATTGTGAGCAGCTGTTTTTCTTTTCCATGTTAATCACTTTAGCACATGCAGGGATTACAGCTATTATCATGCACAATCCCAGCCAAGGCAGAGGAGCGAAAGCTCAGCATATAGCCGTTCTTTCTAATTAGGAGCTGGGCTAGCTGCTGCTGGAGCTGTGGGCAACCATCTCCCTTTAAAGAAGCCACACTGCTTCCCTGGCGAAGGGGCGCGCTGCACCGGGGGCTCTTCGGCCCCCATTCCTCATCCCAACAGCCCAAAGGCAACCGCTTCCTTTGGGGCAGTCGCTGACACAACAGAGTTAAACCGGGAGAACAGCTAAGTAAAACAGGGCTGGCAGGAACAGGGTTAGAGAAAGATTAACCCTCGGGCAGGCTGGCTGCCCTCGCCCTCGTTGTACTAAAACACCAGGCACGCAGGTGCAAAACCAAGCGGAATCCCCTCGTCCAGCGAGCAAAACAGCTCCCGGCCGCCGCACGGGAACGCCGAGACCCTGCCGGGAACGCGGACCTCCTCCGGCCGCTGCCGAAACAGTCCGCTCCCATCGGTTCTTGCTGCTTGAAAGTAGCTGTCGTTAAACCCRGGTGAATTTTTGCATCCCCTCTGGTTCAGCTGAACTTAGCCAAGCCAGACTCGGTTCTCRCCTAAGCCAGGGCCCCTTCAGGTCCCCGGCTCGAGGAAGGGGAGATGTCCCTTCTCCTGGCTGCACCCGCGCGGTAAAGCAGGGCGAGCGCTACCCGCCGCGGCCACGCTGCCGGGGCCCCGCCAGCCCTCCCGGCAGCCTTGCAAAGTGACTTCCAAGTTATTTTTAAGTCTCACGACACCAGGACTCCTACTATATTTATGTTTGTCTCTTGGCACGGGTAGTCAACCGATTGCTTAAGCAAAGTTCTCTAAGTTTTCAACTGGAGCACGTAAAACATCTGAGAAAAAAAGAGAAATGATGAAAGGGAAAGGCAGAGGAGAGGGGAAAACACGGTACCAAACTGCACACACACTTTTTTTTTTTTATTATGAAAACAAAACAAATGCCCCAAGGACCAGGGTCCATGATTACCAGTAACATCAAAGATTACTTTCTAACTCTTTAAATTCTGTTGTGTTTGAGGCCAGCAATTTGCAATAAACAAGCTAAACTACTTACATTGACTCATTTTTTTTTCAGTAACTGACATTTACAGGAATATACTAGAAATGGCACTAAAAAGTTTTAAGAAAAAGTGTTACGGTAAATTTGCATGCACATCATACAGAAAAGTAACTTTTTTAAATATTAAAAACAAAAGGAAAAATAAAACAAAAATACAACAACAGATCTTTCTGGATTGGTTATGCCAGTATCGGGGATAAGTTCTAAGTGGCCTGTGTCAAATCCTAGCTGGTGGTTTGTTCATTTATTTTTAAAAATGACATTTAAAAAGATATGCAAATACTTTTTTTTTTAAAAAAAAAGCATCTCGTTGTTTTACAAGCCAGATAATGCTGCTAGTGTAATGAATCCTCGCCCTAAATTTCTCTTCAACAGTGCAGAGCTTGCTCACAGTTAGCCCTAGTGGTAACTGCCTGCATTTGAGAACAGGTATTTTAAAATCCAGTACTAAAAGCGTTGTGGTTTTTCTTTGTCATGCCCCAATCCCTTCCCCCTAGCTCCAACCCCAACTTTAAAAAACATCATTCCTTTCAAAACAAGGAAAAAAATTAAAAACTGGTCTAAGAGTCCCCAAAACAGAGAAAGAACTAGATTAGCTAACTGCAGTCCCGTTCTAGCACACAGAGAACTTGAAGAGACCTCGCTGGGTAACTAACTTGTGTATGTGCATATACATATACACACGTGCTTGCACACACGTGCTCGTGTACGCGTGTGCAACAGACACACACGCAGCCCCAAACAGCTACGCAGCTCTGAAACATCAGTTCTACTGTTACAAATCCTGCCGGTAGGAAAGTTTAAAATCACATCGATACAAAACTGAAGTGATTTTGTATACACATTTGGTTTGCAGAAAACTGTCATACTCTAGACTCCTTCAGCAGGTGAATTAGGGCCCGAGGCTACGAGATGCTGATCTCCWGCTGGTCCCGCTGAGCCTGCACCTGATGGGATGCCAGGAAACRGGCTCACTTTGCAATCAGGTACAATTTGACAAAGCTTTTAAAGGTGCAGTAATGCTGGTTGATTGACACTAGGTCTAGTCAGGTATTTTTTTCTGTTAAAACAGGAATTCATCAGAAAAAGACTGTTTCAATAGCACTATTTGCATGTATACATATGAAATCATATTGATTTCAATGAAATTTCCCTTGGAAAACAAAGTGAAACTTTGTTCGTTCAAGAAAAATTCTACCATAAAAAAATCATTCTTTTTTTTTATTATGAAGTTTAAAAATGTGATTTCAAATGTCACTTATATCATTTTAAAGTTCTTTCATGACATCTGTACTGACATGTCATGCCATATAAACTCCAACAAAAGTTCTGTTTTTTCAGTTTCCAACTCGTTAAGGGCAGCTGCTACTTACTATGGACTGAAAACAGCTCTTCTTTCCTGGAGACGCTCTGATCTGAAGACACAAGAGGCACCACTACTGACATGTCGGGAGATAACGAAAGCTACAAACAATACGAAAACGAAAAAAAGTAAGAACAACCTTTTGAAACGAAGAGTTGCCATTTTTTTCCCCCGAAACGAGCGTCTCGCCAAGACGGATTTCTCTCGTGAACTGCTGTTTGGCAGGGAACACCTTCGCTTCCCCTGAAAACAAACCGAAGGGAAGCCCAAGTCCCAGCTGGCTACGCCGAGGACAAGCACGTTGGTGTTCCTCACGCATCCATTCGCTGTCGTTTTTTTTTCCTTGCAAATCCCCAAGCCGGGCCAGTTACGCCAGCTGGAGCGGGGACCCTCCTGCAGCGCCGCGGGCAGCGCCGGGGCCGGCGCCCCCGCGCCGTGCCTG